>NC_041393.1:383875228-383877068 GCF_002162155.2 Triticum dicoccoides | reverse complement strand
AAGTGCCTCCTTATTAAGCAGAAAAAAATGAATACTCCCCCTGCTAGCTAGGACCCACCTTGGTGGGAGGCTGACTTGTGGGCCCACTAAGTTGACGGGGACGGAGGGCTTTGTCAACGTAGTCAATATGAACGATTCTAGCTCTAGTGACCGTACGATGTCCATCCAATGGCCGTAGTGCTTCTTCAACCTCTGGTCTTCTTGCTCCAGCCGCCCAAAGCAGCGCCGGTCGTGCCGCGTGCTCCTGCCTCCCGTGGCCGGCTGTGATGCCGCGGAGGCCTCACCGCCCCCTACTACTCCCGCCATTGGCCTAGCCATCCCTTTACTCACCCACACCCCCTGTTATTCTGTGGCAATGGCAGCCTCACACCGCAGCCGAACGAGTGAACCCTCATACTCCTCTACGCGTGGTCATCCACTGCGGCGTCTTCCCCGGCTCCATGTCGTCCCCTTCCTAGGCCTCGCCGTCGTCCACCGTGCGGTGTGGTCAATGTGGTTAAGGAACGACTTCCATCGGAAGAGTACTGTACGTGGAGAGGCTGACAGCTGGGTCCACGGCGGCCGCTAGGAAGTGCATCCTTATTACGTGCAAAATAATTATTCCTCCACCTAACAGCAGGGACCCACCGAACGGGCCACCTTATTTTGCGAAAAAACGTTTCCCCCCTGACTGCTGGGACCCACCAGCTACATCTTCGCACGTAAGGAAGTGCGTCCGAAAAAAAACGATTCACCCCCTGACTGCTGGGACCCACCAGCTACATCTTCGCACGCAAGGAAGTGCGTCCAGGCAAAAATAAAAAAACAATTCGCCCACCTGACAGTTGGGACCCACCATCTACATCTTCGGATGCAAGGAAGTGCCTGAGAGTCGGGACTCACCTGGTCGAAGCGTACAAAGCGTTGTCATTCTGGTCGCGAACGTGTACGTACATACTGGTGGATGTAGAGGCGCGCACGTGTCGTAGTAGAGGCGCGCACGTAGCATGTACACATACGTACAACGGCTAGTGTGCAAGAAAGAAAATACGGCCACATACGTACATATGGGCTGGGTCTCGAACGCCTACTCGCACATACGTACGGCCAGGGCTCGTGTACATGGCTGGGTCGGAACGGAGAAACTGCGTCGTCGTCGTGTTCATCGGGAGCCAACCGGCTGGGTCAGAACAGAATGCATCGTTGTGTTCATGGGAGGGCTTGGATGGAACAAGCGATGGAAACGAGGCCTGGCGTACCGCAGAACAGAGGAAACGGCCTTGTGTTCGACCGAACACGTTCGAAACGGGATCCTGTTCATCAGGAGGGGTCTGGCATACCGCAAAACGGAGGAAACAGACTTGTGTTGGACCTCCTACGGTCGAAACGGGGTCCTGTTGATCAGGAGGGGTGTGGCGTACCGCAAAATGGACGAAACGAACTTGTGTTGGAGCGCTACGGTCGAAACGGGGGTCCTGTTCATCGGGAGGGGTGTGGCGTACCGCAAAATGGGACTCCACGGGAGACTGTTCATCTCCACCATCGACCTCCTCCAGCCTCCACGGGCTACTGTTCATCCACCATCGACCTACTCCAGGCTCCACATGCGACTGTTCATCCACGGGCTCCTGTTCATCCAGCCACCACCGCGCGCTACTCCATCAGCTACTGTTCAACCACCCCTCTCCACGGGCTCCTGTTCAACCACCCCTCCCCGGGCTACTGTTCATCCACCCCTCCACCGTCAACTGTTCATCCAGCCCTCCACGGGGTCGTCCTGTTCATCCAGCCCTCCACGGGGTCCTGTTCATCCAGCCCCAACCGGCTCGATCGATCGGGGTCCTGTTCATCCAAAGGCAAC
>NC_041393.1:383856496-383874862 GCF_002162155.2 Triticum dicoccoides | reverse complement strand
GGCAGCATCGATCGACTTCAGTTAGCAGCAGTAGCGAAGGAATCGCTTGATCGGGTTCAGTTAAAGGCCATCGATCGATCACTCAGGTTCAGTCACGCATAGCCTGTAGTGCAATCGCTCGGGTTCAGTTAGGTGACGCCTCACTCGGGTTCAGTTAGAGCCCAACGCCTCACACACAAGCGCGTACATGTACAAGAGAAACACCCATCGCTCGGCCTCCGACCACCCATCGTAACCTGGAACTCGCCAAAATTTTCCTCACCCTCGCTTCTACCATGGTTTTTTCCGTCATGGACGGCCCAAAGAATGTCATGCAGCTGCGTCTCCGGTCCGCCCAGGACAAAAAGCCCATTTTCTGTCTTCATTTTTTGTCATAGAAGTAGGAGCCCACCAGATCTATGATGATACCGGGTTTTGTCACAATTATCGTCATAGAAGTGTCATAAGTATGACAGAAAAAATTTCATTCGGCCCAAAATGTCACAGATGTGTCTTTTTTTGTAGTGGTAGTCGTTTCATTATCGAGCTTTATATAATAAAGTGAATAATGACAAAAAATGTGACCTTTGTTTTGCCGGAAATGCCGTTTCATTCCCGTCGCGACAAATCTCGAGCACTTGATGTGTCCAACTTTCTAGCACAAGTCACGCCGAAATTCACAGAAAATTTCGGCATGACCTTTGTTAGAAAGTGCACATATAGAGCGCCTGAAATTTGCCGGAATGGAAATGAATCAACATTTTCGGCAAAACATAGGTCACCTGCAATCGATTTCCCTGCAAATGACAATAAGCACTATGTGCTGAAGTAGCATTTCACTAACAATCACCGAGATGCAACCCAAAGTGAAGCTTACTGTCCAAAGTGAAGCTTACTGCCCAAAGTGAAAAATCTTCTTTTTTAACTTCAAAAGTGAAGCTTACTGCCCAAAGTGAAGCTTCACTGGCTAATTTTCATTTTCTACAGTGCTGCAAAAGTGAAGCTACTGCCCATAGCATATAACAAAAAACATATCAATGAATGAAGCATTGCTGCCAATACAACAACTACTTGTGGCTAATACAAAAAACAGAAATGCAAAAAATATCACGACATATTTTCACTAACAATACTTTTTACTAACTACTTGCTGCCAATACAAAAACTACTTGTGGCTTAATACAAAAACAATCTTCCGTTTCCACTAATCTTCAGTGGCAGAAAAAACAGAAATTGATCACCGCATATTTTCAGTTCCAAGTTTCAACAGTTTTAGTTTCTGATTTATAAATGAGGCTAAGTATGACAAATAAGTTCAATGCAAAATTAAGATGCAAGAAGCTTCAAGTTGATTTCATAAATATTGTGACATGTTTAGACTGTGTAAAAATTCAGAATGTTTTACAAAAAAATTGTCTCCTAGATTTTGGATTCTTTATGTTTTTGAAAAGGATATGCCTCTTTGACTGAAATTCTGTGGACACTGATAATTTTTTTGCTGCAAACAGTAAAAATACTCAGCAACTTCTTTTCTAAATTTTTACTCCAAGTGAGTAACGACAGTAACTTCAAGTGAGTAACTACAGTAACTTCAAGTGGGTAACTCCATTTTCTGAAAAAAAATACATTACACTAACCATGATATTTGTTCCTCTGTTCTGGTCATAATTATAGTCTGACTGCTGAACCCATGAGCATTTTATTTTTATTTTTTGAGCATTGTTTTTTGCAATGATGCTAGCTAGCTAGAGTGGCATCTACTGCCTTAGTAATCAACAATGAGCATTGTTTTCTGCAAGCGAAAGAAAGAAACAGAGCATGTATGCATGAGTGAGCAGTTTGCATAGAGACAGAGGAGAGGAAGGGGGTGGCACACCGCGCGTCAAGGTCAGCGTTGCCGGGGCTGAGGGGGTGGCGCCGGGGTTGAGGATGTCGGCGTCGTGGTCGAGGTCGTCGGGGCTGAGGGCGTTGAGGGCGTCCTTCTCCTCCTGGCTGAGCATTATCGATCTGCAGAGACCAAATTTGGTCAAAGAGAGAGAGAGAGAGAGAGAGAGAGACCTGCCGGCGGAGAGAATGGCGTCGGGGCTGAGGGCGTTGAGAAGTTTTTTCATATTCCACAAACTTCCTTCGTATTTATTTTATTTTTATTTATATTTTATTTATATTATTCTTTTTCTTTTTCTTTTTCATATTCCACAAACTTCCTTCCTTTTTATTTTATTTTTATTTCTCTTTTTATTTTTATTATCCTTTTTCTTTTTATTTTTCTTTTTCTTTTTCATATTCCACAAACTTCCTTCCTTTTTCTTTTTATTTTTCTTTCATTTCATTTTCCACAACTTATTAGTTCCTTTTTCTTTTTCTTTCATTTCATTTTGCAACACTTCCTTTCCTTTTCTTTTTCTTTTTCTTTCATTTGCACTTTTCTTTCTCTTATCTTTCTTTTGCACTTTCCTTCCTTTAATTTGGTCTGTCGTTGGAGCAATACCACTGTTACCCTCCGGATAATAATTTGTAAAATATATATTACATCATTTGACCGCTAATGGCGGTATACAAAATAGACACACACAAAGTTTGTGGATTAGTTTGTCAGCTTGGGCGACGACGACACTTCAGGCTGATCTTCTTCCCTCTTTTGTTCGTTGTCGAATAATTGAGCCCATGGTCATGACTTTTGCTTCTCCAGGGATTACGACCTTTCATAGGTAATTTAGTCTTCATTCTTCTTTTGACGTATGTTTCATCATCATCAGCATCATCTTCCCTCATTGGATCACTGTATTAGTCGTAGTCTTCCTCGTTGGCGACTCCATCCATTCCTGCGATGCTCCTTTTACTTCTCCTCACGACAACATGGCTGGGATTGATCGGAACAGTTATGAAGAAACATTGTGTCACGTGTATCCATGGCTCATTTTTGGTGATGGCGTTGATGGTACCGCTATCGGAGTCGGGTATACACATGGTAGTGAAATGTCGGTTTTCTCTTTGTACATTCTTTGCCCATCTGACACGGAACATCGTAACGCTATGCAATCCAGAGTAGTTCCCATATCTCTTCGCCCCTTCAGTAATATCTTTCAATTACATTCCCAGTCATGGCTTCCATCGTCACCCCTGACTTTTGGTCATCACTATTTATATCTTTCTCCTCCGTGTAGGACGTGTATCCGTTGATATCGTATGCTTTATAAGTCGCGAGATTGGTCGAGGGGCCATGTGCTAAGGCATATATGAGCATTCCGTTCGGACATCCCTCTTCTGGGGGATTAGCCAGAACTCGCTCTTTGAACCATCGCAAGAAAGTGGAGTTGTGCTCTCTAATAACTTCAGCGTCCGTCCTGTGCACCCCACGGTCACGGTACTTCTTTGCGATGGTCTCTTTGTGGAGTGTCATGAAATCTTCTAGCACATCTAGGTGTTTTAGCACTATTAAGTTTGCCCTGTCAAGGTCGTTTTGTCGGCCCGAGCATAACACGTTCACATCCCTATGACCGTTGGTGTGACCTTCGCCTTCGAGCCTTCCACAGTGCTTGTTGACGGGCAAACCAACAACAAGTTCTCCGGTGCCTACTAGATAACTCTCACAGAAAGAGATGCACTCTTTGGTCAGATATCCTTGGGCTGTGCTTCCATCTGGACAAGACATGTTACAAACGAATCCTTTGATGACCCCATTCATCCTCTCGAACGACATCATGCTGTGCAGGAATGTCGGCCCTAGGTCGATGACGTCGTCCATGATGTGGACACATAGATGCACCATGACATCAAAGAACATGGGCGGGAAGTACATCTCTAGCTCATTCAGTATGACAACGATATCTTCCTGTAGCCTATGGAGTTGCTTCACACTGATTGACTTTTGAGAGATAGCATCAAAAAAGTGGCATAGGTCAGTAAGCGTCTCAAGCACATGTGTGTCCATAATCCCTCTAAGTGCAACCGGGAGTAACTACGTCATCATCACATGACAGTCGTGAGACTTCATCCCACTGAACTTTTTTTTCTTAGTAACCAGATATCTGCTTATCTTCCCACAGTATCCTGAACTAACTTTGATTCCGGTAAGGCACTTGAACAATTGATCGACCTCCTTCGGATATAAGGTGAAGCAAGAGGGGGGCAATATTGTTCTTCCTTCTTCTTTACTTTTTTGCCCCTATCTTCCGTCTTCATCTCTGTCTCGGTCTCCTTTGATGACCTTTTACCGAGCATTTGGAGATCTTTCCTGATATTCAAAAATTCCAAGTCTTTTCTTGCCTTTGTCCCATCCTTGGTCCTCTCCGGCATGTTCATCAATGTTCCAAGCAAACTCTCAAGGATATTATTTATGATATGCATTTGATCAAGGCTATGAGGCATGTCGAGTATGAGCCCGTATTCCAAGTCCCAGAAGATAGATCTCATCTTCCATACCTTCAGCAGGCGCTCCGATGCCTTTTTCTTCATCTGTCCTGGCGAGGGGCACTCTTCCCAGTTCTTCAATAACTCATATATTTCTACACTGCTACGCTTACGTGGAGGACCTCGACGCTCAGCCTTACTATTGGATAGATCTCCATGCTTTCTCCATGGGTCATCCTTCTCGAGCCATCTTTGATGCCCCATGTACATGATTTTCGGAGACCCGCCATCTTTCGATAGCTGCAGAGAAGTTGTATCATCCATGCACCTCGTGCATCCGCAATATCTGTGGCACACCTGGCTGGAGAGATAGCCGTAACCGAGATAGTCCTGCACCCTCGTGATCAGCGCGGCTCTCATGTAGAAATACTCTCCTTTGCTTGCATCCCATGCCTTGGCCGGCGTTGTCCATAAGGTCTATAGCTCCTCTTTCAGTAATCCGAGATACAAATTTATATCATTTCCCGGTTGTCTCGGCCCTTGAATAAGCATAGCCATGTGTATCTATTTTTCCTTCATGCACAACCAAGGGAGGTTGTACATCCATACAAACACGGGCCATGTGCTATGATTGGTGTTCTGGTTGCCAAATGGATTCATGCCATCACTACTAGCGCCAAGCACGATGTTCCTTGGATCATTTGCAAAAAAATCAAATTCAGCATTTAATGCTCTCCACTGGCTAGCATCTGTGAGGTGTCTCAGCTTCGGCTCATCTCCGTCATCTGGCTTCACCATATCCGTGTGGCAGCGCATAAGCATTGCTTTCTTAGGATCTAAGAAATACCGTTGTAGACGTGGAGTGATCATAAAGTACCATACAACTTTCTGTGGAGCTTTCTTTCCGGCCTTTTTATATCATGAAGCATTGCACTTTGGACAGATGGTTTTTTCCGCATGCTCGTTCCGATATATGATGCAATCATTGATGCATGTGTGTTATCTAATGTGTGGCAGATCAAGAGGGCACACGATGTTACTTGCCTCTTCGACACTAGTAGGACACAGGCTTCCCGCAGGAAGAACCTTCTTTAGATACTTCAGAAGTTCATATAGGCTTGCATCTGTCCATTTGTTTTTTGCCTTCATCTTTAGAAGTTCTAGTGTGAAACTCAAGCGGGTCACCTCGGGATTGCAACCATCATACAAAGGAGTCATCGAGTATACCCCCAGTTGCGCCAGTTTGGCCTCCTCTCTAGAAGCAGCTCCGTCGCTAGTCGTCTTCTTGCGAAGCAGGTCTCTAACATGCGGGTCCCGCATGGCAGAACTTAGTAGCGACAAAGACGGCGGCGTGTCTGCGTCTTCTCCGCCTTGAACTGCCTCTTCGCCATTGACATTTCTGAGGCCGTCTTCCTCTTCGGGCACATAATCGGTTGATGACCCACAAGTATAGGGGATCTATTGTAGTCCTTTCGATAAGTGAGAGTGTCGAACCCAACAAGGAACAGAAGGAAATGACAAGCAGTTTTCAGTAAGGTTTTCTCTGGAAGCACTGAAATTGTAGGTAACAGATAGTTTCGTGATAAGATAATTTGTAACGGGTAACAAGCAATGAAAGTAAATAAAGTGCAGTAAGGTGGCCCAATCCTTTTTGTAGCAATGGACAAGCCTAGACAATTTCTTATAATGAGAAAAGTGCTCCCGATGACACATGGGAATTATCGTCAAGCTAGTTTTCATCACGCTCATATGATTCGCGTTCGGTACTTTGATAATTTGATATGTGGGTGGACCGGTGCTTGGGTACTGCCCTTAATTTGACAAGCATCCCACTTATGATTAACCCCTATTGCAAGCATCCGCAACTACAAAAGAAGTATTAAGGTAAACCTAACCACAACATTAGACATATGGATCCAAATCAGCCCCTTGCGAAGCAACGCATAAACTAGGGTTTAAGCTTCTATCACTCTAGCAACCCATCATCTACTTATTACTTCCCAATGCCTTCCTCTAGGCCCAAATAATGGTGAAGTGTCATGTAGTCGACGTTCACATAACACCACTAGAGGAGAGACAACATACATCTCATCAAAATATCGAACGAATACCAAATTCACATGACTACTAATAGAAAGACTTCACCCATGTCCTCAGGAACAAACGTAACTACTCACAAAGCATATTCATGTTCATAATCAGAGGAGTATTAATATGCATTAAGGATCTGAACATATGATCTTCCACCAAGTAAACCAATTAGCATCAACTACAAGGAGTAATCAACACTACTAGCAACCTACATGTACCAATTTGTGGTTTTGATACAAGATTGGATACAAGAGATGAACTAGGGTTTTGAGAGGAGATGGTGCTGGTGAAGATGTTGATGGAGATTGACCCCCTCCCGATGAGAGGATCGTTGGTGATGATGATGGTGATGATTTCCCCCTCCCGGAGGGAAGTTTCCCCGGCAGAACAGCTCTGCCGGAGCCCTAGATTGGTTCCGCCAAGGTTCTGCCTCGTGGCAGCGGAGTTTCATCCCGTAAGCTTGCTTATGATTTTTTTCCAGGGTAAAAGCCTTCATATAGCAGAAGATGGGCACCGGAGGGCCACCAGGGGGCCCAGGAGACAGGGGGCACGCCCAGTAGGGGTGGGCGCCCCCCCCCACCCTCTTGGCCAGGGTGTGGGCCCCCTCTGGTGTTTTCTTCGCTCAATAATTCTTATTAATTCGAAAAATGACTTCCGTGGAGTTTCAGGATTTTTGGAGCTGTGCAGAATAGGTTTCCAATATTTGCTCCTTTTCCAGCCAGAATTCCAGCTGCCGGCATTCCCCCTCTTCATGGTAAACCTTGTAAAATAAGAGAGAATAGCCATAAGTATTGATACATAATGTGTAATAACAGCCCATAATGCAATAAATATTGATATAAAAGCATGATGCAAAATGGACGTATCAACTCCCCCAAGCTTAGACCTCGCTTGTCCTCAAGCGGAAGCCGAAATAGAAAAATATGTCCACATGTTTAGAGATAGAGGTGTCGATAAAAATAAAATAGGGACATAAGGGCAGCATAATCATTCTTATAACAGCAACATATATAGATTTTATCATATGATTTCTTATGCTCTAGTAACAATCAATTCACAATGTCAAGTATGGTTCAGAAACTTCATTGAGAACTAACAAACTATAATCTCAGTCATTGAAGCAATTGCAATTTATCATAACATTAGAAAGAGTCAAGAATAGAGCCTTTCAGCAAGTCCACACACTCAACTATCATATAGACTTCTACAATTGCTAACACTCACGCAATACTTGTGTTTACGGAGTTTTAATCGGACACTGAGAAAGATAGGGGCTTATTGTGTTGCCTCCCAACATATTCACCTTTGGGTGATGTCAACAATAATAATTCATGCTAACTTACATCCAATTGGATATAGATATCAGCATCTTTCAAACACGAGGAGCTCGCCAAAGGATAAAATGAAAAAGGGAAAGGTGAAGATCACCTTGACTCAAGCATAAAGTAAAAAACTAAAGTAAAAGATAGGCCCTTCGCAGAGGGAAGCAGAGGTTGTCATGTGCTTTTAGGGTTGGATGCACAAAATCTTAATGCAAAAGAACGTCACTTTATATTGCCACTTGTGATATGAACCTTTATTATGCAGTCCGTCGCTTTCATTACTTCCATATCACACGATCATATAAAGCTTATTTTCTCCGCACTAATAAGTCATACATATTTAGAGAGCAATTTTTATTGCTTGCAACATGACAACTTACTTGAAGGATCTTACTCAATCCGTAGGTAGGTATGGTGGACTCTCATGGCAAAATTGGGTTTAAGGATATTTGGAAGCACAAGTAGTATCTCTACTTGGTGCAAGGAATTTTGGCTAGCATGAGGGGGAAAGGCAAGCTCAACATGTTGGGAAGATCAATGACAATATACTTTAACTGAGATGTGAGAAAACATAAACCATTACGTTGTCTTCCTTGTCCAACATCAACTCTTTTAGCATGTCATACTTAATGAGTGCTCACAATCATAAAAGATGTCCAAGATAGTATATTTATATGTGAAAACCTATCTTTCCTTATTACTTCCTATTAATTGCAACGTTGACCAAAACTATGTTTGTCAACTCTCAACAACTTTTATGCCTCATACTTTTTATGTGTGAAGTCATTACTATCCATAAGATCAATATGAACTCTTTTATTCTTTTTATTCTTTCTACTTCCTCAGGATCATAGCAAGATAGCAAAGCCCTTGACTCAACACTAATCTTTATTATAGATAGCTCACAGACTCGATTACATAAAGAGATCACAAAGCAAAACTCAAAACTACTTGATACCAAAACTTCAACCTACTAGATCAAGATATTACTAAAAGGATCGAACTAAGTAAAACGGTAAAGACAGAAGTGTGATGGTGATACGATACCGGGGCACCTCCCCCAAGCTTGTCAATTGCCAAGGGGAGTGCCCATACCCATGTGATTATGTCTTCGGAGGTGGTGAAGTAGGAATTGTTGATGATGTAGGCTTGTCTTCCATCTTCCAAGGCATAGGCTCACCATCATAGAAGGATGATCAAGTCTCCGGGATCCTCAAATCTGCAGCCAAATTCATCCTCTTGAATCTACATTCATACTCACAGTTTTGGATTTGCAGGTCATAGATCTGGGCTTGGAGGTGCTCGATTTTCTCTTGAAGCTTAAAGATGGTCTCCCCAATGATCTTGGCATCCAGCTTGTGGTTGTTGGTGAACTCTGTGATCATCATCTGGTTGGTGTTGAGTCCACGCTCCACCATCCCTTGGCACTTGAAAACTTGTTGCTCCATGGCTTTGAGCTTTGTCTCCACGCTTCCGGTACGCCTTGGTCCCTCCACATCGCGGATGTGCAGCACCCCCTCACACATCTCAATGGTTTGAGGGTGTTGCAGCACCTCCGCGAGATAGGGGTTGATAACCCTCTCGAAAAACTTGTCCTTGGGAGCGCTTGGAGACGTCATGGTGCTCTAGATCTGTTAGTAAAACAGCTCGAAATGAAAATAGAGGATATTTGCGTGATACGGTGGTTGCTACGTCTCGAGCTTGCGTTGGTTTTCCCCGAAGAGGAGGGGGTGATGCAGCGCAATAGCATAAGTATTTCCGTCAGTTTTTGAGAACCAAGGTATCAATCCAGTAGGAGGTCACGCGCAAGTCCCTCGTACCTGCACAAAACGATAGCAACTCGCAACTAATGCTTAGGGGTTGTCAATCCCTTCACGTCACTTACGAGAGTGAGATCTGATAGAGATAATATTTTTGGTATTTTTGTTATAAAGATGCAAAGTAAAAAGTAAAAGGCAAAGCAAGTAAATAAAGTGATGGAGATTGATATGATGAGAATAGACCCGGGGGCCATAGGTTTCACTAGCGGCTTCTCTCAAGAGCATAAGTATTCTATGGTGGGTGAACAAATTACTGTTGAGCAATTGATAGAATTGAGCATAGTTATGAGGTTATCTAGGTATGATCATGTATATAGGCATCACGTCCGAGACAAGTAGATCGCAACGATTCTGCATCTACTACTATTACTCCACTCATCGACCACTATCCAGCATGCATCTAGAGTATTAAGTTAAAAACAGAGTAACGCCTTAAGCAAGATGACATGATGTAGAGGGATAAATTCATGCAATATGATAAAAACCCATCTTGTTATACTCGATGGAAACAATACAATACGTGCCTTGCAACTCTATCTGTCACTGAGTAAGGACACCGCAAGATTGAACCCAAAGCCATGCACTTCTCCCACTGCAAGAACTACCAATCTAGTTGGCAAAACCAAACGGATAATTCGAAGAGACTTGCAAAGATAACTCAATCATACATAAAAGAATTCAGAGAAGATTCAAATATTATTCATAGATAAGTTGGATCATAAACCCACAATTCATCGGTCTCAACAAACACACCGCAAAAAGAAGATTACATCGAATAGATCTCCACGAGAGAGGGGGAGAACATTGTATTGAGATCCAAAAAGAGAGAAGAAGCCATCTAGCTACTAGCTATGGACCCGAAGGTCTGAAGTAAACTACTCACACTTCATCGGAGGGGCTATGGTGTTGATCTAGAAGCCCTCCGTGGTGGATGCCCCCTCCGGCGGAGATCCGGAACAGGCCCCAAGATGGGATCTCGTGGATACAGAAGGTTGCGGCGGTGGAATTAGGTTTTTTTGCTCCCCCTGGTCTATTGGGGATACGTAGGTATATATAAGAGGAAGGAGTACGTCGGTGGAGCTCCGAGGGGCCCACGAGGTAGGGGCGCGCCCAGGGGGGCGCCCTCCACCCTCGTGACCTCCTCGGAAGCTTCTTGGAGTAGGGTCCAAGTCTCCTGGATCATGTTCGGTGAGAAGATCACGTTCCCGAAGGTTTCATTCCGTTTGGACTCTGTTTGATATTCTGTTTCCTCGAAACACTGAAATAGGCAAAAAACAGCAATTCTGGCCTGGGCCTCCGGTTAATAGGTTAGTCCCAAAAATAATATAAAACTGGAAAATAAAGCCCAATATAGTCCAAAACAGTAGATAAAGTAGCATGGAGAAATCAAAAATTATAGATGCGTTGGAGACGTATCAGTGGTCAAAACCTTCGGGAGATTATATAATGAATTTTTACTGACCAAAATACGTAACGTGCAAGAAAACGGAGTCCGGGAGGCACACGAGGTGGCCACGAGACAGGCGGCGCGCCCAATAAGGGTGGGCGCGCCCTCCACCCTCGTGGACGCCTCGTCTACTTCCCAGATTACTTCTTTCTTTCCAAAATTCTTAAATATTCCAAAACGGAGAAAAATTGCCATTAGAACTGTTTTGGAGTCGGTTTACTTACCGTACCACATACCTGTTCCTTTTCGGAGTGTGAAACATTCTGGAAAGTGTCCCTTATGTATTCCTCCAGGGTTACAGTCTCAACAATATTAGCTTCAACATTGATAGGATTACCTGAGATATAATGTTTGATTCTTTGACCGTTCACCACCCTTAGACTTGTGCCTTCGAAGTTGTTGATTTTTATGGCACCGGAACGATAGACCTCCTCGATAACATAAGGACCTTCCCATTTAGAGAGAAGTTTTCCTGCAAAAAATCTTAAACGAGAGTTGAATAATAACACATAATCACCTACGTTAAATTCTCGCTTTTGTATCCTTTTGTCATGCCATCTTTTAACTTTTTCTTTGAACAGCTTGTCATTCTCATAGGCTTGGGTTCTCCATTCATCAAGTGAGCTAATATCAAATAACCTATTCTCACCGGCAAGTTTGAAGTCATAGTTGAGCTCTTTAATAGCCCAATATGCTTTATGTTCAAGTTCAAGAGGTAAGTGACATGCTTTTCCATAAACCTTCTTATACGGAGACATACCCATAGGATTTTTATATGCAGTTCTATAGGCCCATAATGCATCATCATGTTTTTTGGACCAGTTCTTTCTAGATCTATTGACAGTCTTTTGCAAAATTAATTTGAGCTCTCTATTGCTCAACTCTACTTGACCACTAGACCGTGGGTGATAAAGAGATGTGATTCTATGATTAACATCATACTTAGCAAGCATCTTACGGAAAGCACCATGAATAAAATGTGAACCACCATCAGTCATAAGATATCTAGGGACTCCAAACCTCGGAAAAATAACTTCTTTAAGCATTTTAATAGAAGTGTTATGATCAGCACTACTAGTTGGAATAGCTTCTACCCACTTAGTAATGTAATCAACAACAACTAAAATATGTGTGTAACCATTAGAGGCAGAAAAATGTCCCATATAATCAAAGCCCCAAACATCAAATGGTTCAATAACAAGAGAATAATTCATAGGCATTTCTTGACGTCTACTAATATTACCAATTCTTTGACATTCATCACAAGACAAGACAAACTTATGAGCATCTTTGAAGAGAGTAGGCCAATAAAAACTATTGCAATACCTTATATGCAGTTCTATCTCTAGCGTGGTGTCCTCCATATGATTCAGAGTGACACTTGCGTAGGATCTGTTCCTGTTCATTCTCAGGTACACAACGTCTAATAACACCATCTACTCCTTCTTTATAAAGGTGTGGGTCATCCCAGAAGTAATGTCTTAAATCATAAAAGAACTTTTTCTTTTGCTGGTATGTGAAACTAGGTGGTATAAATTTAGCAACAATGTAATTAGCATAATCAGCATACCAAGGAGCAGTACGAGAAGCATTAATGAATGCTAATTGTTCATCAGGAAAGCTATCATCAATAGGTAGTGGGTCATCAAGAACATTCTCTTACCTAGACAAGTTGTCTACAACGGGGTTCTCAGCTCCCTTTCTATCAACAATATGCAAATCAAATTCTTGAAGCAAGAGAACCCATCTAATAAGTCTAGGCTTAGCATCTTTCTTTTCCGTAAGATATTTAATAGCAGCATGATCAGTGTGAATAGTAACTTTAGAATCAACAATATAAGGTCTAAGCTTATCACATGCAAACACCACTGTTAAGAACTCTTTTTCAGTAGTAGCATAATTTCTCTGGGAAGTATCAAGAGTTTTACTAGCATACTGGATAACATTCAATCTCTTATCAACTCTTTGACCTAGAACAACACCTACAGCATAATCACTAGCATCACACATAATTTCAAAGGGTAAATTCCAATCAGGTGGCTGAATACTAGGTGCAGTGATCAAAGCTTCCTTAAGTATTTCAAATGCTTCTACACAATCATCATCAAAGACAAAAGGAATATCTTTTTGTAATAAATTAGTCAGAGTCCTAGGGATTTTAGAAGTCCTTAACGAACCTCCTATAAAAACTGGCATGATCAAGGAGACTTCTTATACCTTTTATGTCCTTGGGACATGGCATCTTTTCAATAGCATCAACTTTAGCTTTATCAACTTCAATACCTCTCTCGGAAATATTATACCCCAAGACAATGCCTTCATTAACCATAAAGTGGCACTTTTCCCAATTCAAGACGAGACTTGTGTCTTCATATCTCTTCAAAACTCAATCAAGGTTGCTCAAGCAATCATCAAAAGAGGATCCATAAACGGAGAAATCATCCATGAATACCTCACAAATCCTTTCACAAAAGTTAGAGAATATAGCCATCATGCATCTTTGAAAGGTAGCAGGTGCATTACATAAACCAAAAGGCATACGTCTATAAGCAAAAGTACCGAAAGGGCAAGTAAAAGTAGTTTTTGATTGATCCTCCGCTGACACAGGTATTTGAGAGAAACCAGAATAACCATTTAGAAAGCAGAAATGTGTGTGTTTGGATAGTCTTTCTAGCATTTGATCAATAAAAGGTAAAGGGTAATGATCTTTCTTAGTAGCTTTATTTAATTTACGAAAATCAATTACCATCCTATAACCTGTAATAATTCTTTGTGGGATCAATTCATCTTTATCATTGGGAACGACAGTAGTACCTTCCTTTTTAGGAACGCAATGGACAGGACTTACCCATTCACTATCAGCAATGGGATAAATTATACCTGCCTCAAGGAGCTTTAGTATCTCCTTTCTTACCACTTCTTTCATCTTAGGATTCAATCGTCGTTGAGGATCTCTAACTGGTTTGGCATCTTTCTCCACTTTAATTTCGTGTTGGCATAGAGTGGGACTAATTCCCTTAAGATCATCCAGAGTATATCCAATAGCAGCACAGTGCTTCTTCAGAGTTTTCAGTAATCTTTCTTCTTCTTGCTGTGAAAGGTTAGCACTGATAATAACAGGATATATTTTCTTTTCATCAAGATAAGCATACTTAAGATTATCGGGTAAAGGTTTGAGATCAAACACGGGATCACCCTTGGGTGGAGGGGGATCCCCTAGGATTTCAACAGGCAAGTTGTGTTTCAGAATAGGACCCTATTGAAGGAATACTTTATCTATTTCCCTTCTTTCATCCATAAACATATCATTTTCGTGGTGTAGCAAATATTGTTCTAACGGATCAGGAGGAGGCACAACAATAGAAGCAAGACCAATAATCTCATCCTTACTAGGTGATTCTTTATCACGGGGTTGTCTACAAAACTTAGCAAAATTAAACTCATGAGACATATCCCTAAGCCAATTGTAATAGTATCCTTTTCACAATCAATCCTAGCATTAACAGTATTCAAGAAGGGTCTACCAAATATAATGGGACAAAAGTCATCTTGTGGGGAAGCAAGAACAAGATAATCAGCAGGATATTTAACCTTCCCACACAAGACTTCAACAACTCTAACAATCCCAACTGGTGAAATAGTAGCTCTATTGGCAAGCTTAATTGTAACATCAATACCTTCTAACTCAGCGGGTGCGATATCATGCATAATTTCTTCATATAAGGAATGAGGTATTGCACTAGCACTAGCACCCATATCACATAATCCATGATAACAATCTTCTCCTATTTTAACAGAAATAACAGGCATGCCTACAACAGGTCTATGTATCTTAGCATCGGGTCTAGCAATATTAGCAGCCTGTTCACAGAAGTAAATAACATGCCCATCTATATTATCATCCAAGAGATCTTTAACCATAGCAATACTAGGTTCAACTTTGATTTTCTCAGGAGGTGTATAAGTTCTAGTATTACTCTTACGAACAACAGTCGAAGTTTTAGCATGATCCTTTATCCTAACAGGAAAAGGAGGTTTCTCAACATAACTAGTAGGAACAATAGGATCATTATAAGTGACAGTCTTTTCTTCAACTGTAATATGTGCAACTACTTTTACTTCAATGGGAGGAATATATTTAAACCACTTCTCCTTAGGGAGATCAAGGTGAGTAGCAAAAGATTCACAAAAAGCAGCTACTATCTCAGAGTCAAATCCATATTTAGTGCTAAATCCACGAAAAGCATCGGTATCCATAAAAGATTTAACACAATCAAACTTAGGTGTTATACCTGACTCCTTATCATCATTGGAACCCCAATCTTCAGAGTTGCGTTTAATTCTTTCCAATAAATCCCACTTGAATTCAGTAGTCTTCGGCATATAAGAACCAGCATAGGAAGCATCGAGCATGGTGCGATCATTAGAGAAAGCCGAGCATAAATTTTTTGAATAAACATTTCTCTTGAGAGCTCATGATTGGGGCATGAATATAACATTGACTTAAGCCTCCCCCAATCTTGAGCGATGCTTTCTCCTTCACGAGGCCAGAAATTATATATGTAGTTACGATCACAATGAACAAGGTGCATAGGATAGAACTTCTGGTGAAATTCCAACTTCAATCGTTTATAATTCCAAGATCCCGTATCATCACATAGCCTATACCATGTCAATGCATATCCCTTCAAAGATAAAGGGAAGACCTTCCTTTTGACAACATCATCGGGGATACCGGCAAGCTTAAATAATCCACAAACTTCATCCACAAAGATAAGGTGTAAATTGGGATGCAATGTTCCATCTCCTGCAAAGGGATTAGCTAGCAGTTTCTCTGTCATACCCGAAGGAATCTCAAAGTAAATATTTTTAGTAGGTTCAGTAGGTTGAGGAGCAACTCTTTGATCTATTGGTCAGGTTGAAGATACCCCGAACAAGCCCCTCAAAGTATTAGTTTCCATAGTAACAAGTGACAGAAAATTTCAGCACACTATATAAATGTTTCCTTACCAAATTCCACTCACCAAAGGCGCTTCGCTCCCCGGCAATGGCGCCAGAAAAGAGTCTTGATGACTCACAAGTATAGGGGATCTATCGTAGTCCTTTCGATAAGTAAGAGTGTCGAACCCAACGAGGAGCATAAGGAAATGACAAGCGGTTTTCAGTAAGGTTTTCTCTGCAAGCACTGAAATTGTAGGTAACAGATAGTTTTGTGATAAGATAATTTGTAACGGGTAACAAGAAATGAAAGTAAATAAAGTGCAGCAAGGTGGCCCAATCCTTTTTGTAGAAAAGGACAAGCCTAGACAACTTCTTATAATGAGAAAAGTGCTCCCGAGGACACATGGGAATTATCGTCAAGCTAGTTTTCATCACGCTCACATGATTCGCGTTTGGTACTTTGATAATTTGATATGTGGGTGGACCGGTGCTTAGGTACTGCCCTTACTTGGACAATCATCCCACTTATGATTAACCCCTATTGCAAGCATCCGCAACTACAAAAGAAGTATTAAGGTAAACCTAACCACAGCATTAGACATATGGATCCAAATCATCCCCTTACGAAGCAACGAATAAACTAGGGTTTAAGCTTCTGTCACTCTAGCAACCCATCATCTACTTATTACTTCCCAATGCCTTCCTCTAGGCCCAAATAACGGCGAAGTGTCATGTAGTCTACGTTCACATAACACCACTAGAGGAGAGACAACATACATCTCATCAAAATATCGAACGGATACCAAATTCACATGACTACTAGTAGCAAGACTTCACCCATGTCCTCAGGAACAAATGTAACTACTCACAAAGCGTATTCATGTTCATAATCAGAGGAGTATTAATATGCATTAAGGATCTAAACATATGATCTTCCACCAAGTAAACCCATTAGCATCAACTACAAGGAGTAATCAACACTACTAGCCACCCACAGGTACCAATTTGTGGTTTTGATACAAGATTGGATACAAGAGATGAACTAGGGATTTGAGAGGAGATGGTGCTGGTGAAGATGTTGATGGAGATTGACCCCCTCCCGATGAGAGGATCGTTGGTGATGACGATGGTGATGATTTCCCCCTCCTGGAGGGAAGTTTCCCTGGCAGAATAGCTCCGCCGGAGCCCTAGATTGGTTCCGCCAAGGTTCCGCCTCGTGGCTGCGGAGTTTCATCCCGTAAGCTTGCTTATGGTTTTTTTCAGGGTAAAAGCCTTCATATAGTAGAAGATGGGCACCGGAGGGCCACCAGGGGGCCCAGGAGACAGGGGGTGTGCCCAATAGGGGTGGGCGCGCCCCCACCCTCCTGGCTAGGGTGTGGGACCCCTCTGGTGTTTTCTTTGCTCAATAATTCTTATTAATTCCAAAAATGACTTCCGTGGAGTTTCAGGATTTTTGGAGCTGTGCAGAATAGGTTTCCAATATTTGCTCCTTTTCCAGCCAGAATTCTTGCTGCCGGCATTCCCCCTCTTCATGGTAAACCTTGTAAAATAAGAGATAATAACCATAAGTATTGAGACATAATGTGTAATAACAGCCCATAATGCAATAAATATTGATATAAAAGCATGATGCAAAATGGACGTATCATCTGTCATCTCTTCGTCTGGTGGCCCCATGTCGTTATTTCCTGCCCCATCAACGTCCTCCTCATCATCATGATCATCTTCACTTATCCACTGAGCATGGCCATGCATGAAACCATGCATGAGCAGGTGCGCCTTGAATGTACCACCCTCAAAGGGGTCAAGCCTGACTATTCCTTTGCATATTCGACATAGACATAAAACATCCTTCAGTCTTTTTTCATACATGTCGTCCACAACGGATTGCCAGTATCTTTCCACCATCCTTCCATTGACCTTCATGATCACCTGTGCACGGAGCAAATATTATAACCACATATATATGCATGGATGTATCAAATTCATGCAAAATTTCAGCATGACCTTCCCTAAACATAGGACATATTGAGTTTGCCCGAAATTCACCGAAACGGAATTGAATCGACATTTCGGCAAAACATAGGCAACTCATGTCAGCCACATTATTTCATCAAATACACAATGTAGGCAACTCAAATTATGCCACACACAATTCGGTATATTCTCATATCGCCCATATATATAGTTTCGGTCATATCCACACAAACACTTCTTTTTGCTCACCTATGTGTCGTGAGGGATATCGAGCACCTTTCTTCTTAATTACCTAGTAGCTCTAGATATATATATATATATATATATAGCTCTAACTAGCTAGCTAGCTAGCTAGCTAGCTAGGGAGAGAGAGCTAGGGGGAGTGGGAGGAGAGGGAGAGAGGAGAAGAGGGAAGGCATTAATGGAAGGGGTGATGGAG
>NC_041393.1:383845496-383856249 GCF_002162155.2 Triticum dicoccoides | reverse complement strand
GGGATGGGAGGGCTCTAATGGAGGGGTGTGGTGGAGGGGCAAAGAAGAGGGGGGTGGTGGAAGGCAAAGAAGAGGGATATGGGAATGGAGGGGTGTGGTGGAGGGGCAAAGAAGAGGGGGGTGGTGGAAGGGCAAAGAAGAAAAGAAGGGAGGCTCTAATGTAGGGGTGGTGGAGGGGGAGCATTGGAACAAGCAAGGTGCAAGAAAAGGGGGAGAAAGGAAGGGGAGAGGAAGAAGAAAGGGGAGGAAGGAGGGGAAAGGTGGTAGGTGGCTGGCAACCATAGCAGTAGCGCGGGGTGCCAAAGCATGCTACTGCTATGAGTGCCAGCAAATATATCTACTAGTAACTAAAACTAGCTATAGCGCTTGTACAAAAACCATGCTACCGGTATAAGTTTACCCATAGAAGAAATAGCAGTAGCGCGTCTAGGTGCACAGGCGCTACGGCTATTTTCTTAACAGGCGCTAGTTAAACTACAAATGCTGCTAATATTTTTTGGTCGGGTGGTGTGCTGTGGCAAACATACCGGTAGCGTGGCCACCAAAAACCCACACTGCTGCTATGTTGTACCAGTAGTGCGCTTTCTAACAGACCCTACTGGTAATTATCAGTAGCGTGGGGTCTAGAGCACACGCTACTGGTAAACTTCTATGTATAAGCCTTTTCCTAGTAGTGAAGCTTAGGTAATTGGTTGTACTTGAATATTACCTTGGGGTGCCTTGGGCATCCCCAAGCTTAGGCTCTTGCCACTCCTTATTCCATAGTCCGTCGAATCTTTACCCAAAATTTGAAAACTTCACAACACAAAACTCAACAGAAAACTCGTAAGCTCCGTTAGTATAAGAAAAAAAATCACCACTTAGATACTGTTGTGAACTCATTGTAAATTCATATTGGTGTTATATCTAATGTATTCCAACTTCTTCATGGTTCATACCCTCTGACACTACTAATAGATTCATCAAAAAAAGCAAACAACACAATGAAACCAGAATCTGTCAAAAACAGAACAGTCTGAAGTAATCTAGAGACTTCGTATAATTCTTTAACTCCAAAAATTCTGAAAAATTAGGACAACATAGGCAATTAGAATATCTATCATGTGTATAAACTTCATATAAAAAGCACGTTCCAGTGAATTTGCAAAATTCTTGGACTGAGCGCAAAAGTTTCTGTTTTTGCACAGAATCAAGTCAACTATCATCCACACTATCCCAAAGGCTTTACTTGGCAATTTATTGAAACAAAAGATATAAAACATGACTACTACAGTAGCATAATCATGTGAACACATAAAAACAGTAAGAGTAAATGTAGAGTTGTCTCCCAACAAGCTCTTTTCTTTAATGCCTTTTTAGCTAGGCATGATGATTTCAATGATGCTCACATAAAATAAGAACTGAAACATAATGGGAGAATCATGAAGCATATGACTAACACATTTAAGTCTAACCCACTTCTTATGCATAGGGATTGTGTGAGCAAACAACTTATGGTAACAAGAATCAACTAGCATAGGAAGGTAAAACAAGCAAAACTTTCAAGATTTTCAACACATATAGAGAAAACTTGATATTATTGCATTTCCTACAAGCATATATTCCTCCCTCATTGTAATTTTCAGTAGCATCATGAATGAATTCATCAATATAACTATCACATAAATCACTCTTTTCATGATGCATAAGCATATAATTTTTATTACTCTCCACACAAGCAAATTCCTTCTCATGAATAGTAGTGGGAGCAAACTCAACAAAATAACTATCATGTGAGGAATAATCCAATTGAAAATTCAAATCACGATGACAAGTTTCATGGTTATCATTATTCTTTATAGCATACATGTCATCACAATAATTATCATAGATAGCAACTTTGTTCTCATAATCAATTGGAACCTCTTCCGAAATAGTGGATTCATCACTAAATAAAGTCATGACCTCTCCAAATCCACTTTCATAATTATCACAATAAGATTCAACACCCTCCAAAATAGTGGGATCATTACTTCCTAAATTTGACACTCTTCCAAACCCACTTTCATCAATATAATCATCATAGATAGGAGGCATGCTTTCATCATAATAAATTTGCTCATCAAAACTTGGGGGACAAAAAACATCATCTTCATCAAACATAGCATCCCCAAGCTTGTGCATTTGCATATCATTAGCATCATAGATATTCAAGGAATTCACAGTAGCAACATTGCAAACATGCTCATCATACAAAGCTTTTATGCCAAACATTTTATTTACTTCTTCTTCTAGCACTTGAGCACAATTTTCCTTTCCATTATTTTTACGATAGAAATTAAAAAGATGAAACATATGAGGCAACCTCAATTCCATTTTTTGTAGTTTCCTTTTATAGACTAAACTAGTGATAAAACAAGAAACTAAAAGATTTGATTGCAAGATCTAAAGATATACCTTCAAGCACTCATGTCCCCGGCAACGGCGCCAGAAAAGAGTTTGACGTATACTACGGAACCTTCTTATTCTAGACTCGTGTTCGGCCTCCAAGCGCAGAGTTGTGTAGGACAGTAGCAAATTTCCCTCGGGTGGATGATCTAAGGTTTATCAATCCGTGGGAGTAGGATGAAGATGGTCTCTCTCAAACAACCCTGCAACCAAATAACAAAGAGTCTCTTGTGTACCCAACAAACCCAATAGAATGGTAAATTGTATAGGTGCACTAGTTCAGCGAAGAGATAGTGATACAAGTGAAATATGGATGGTAGATAGAGGCTTTTGTAATCTGAAAATATAAAAACAGCAAGGTAGCAAGTAGCAAAAGTGAGCGAAAACGGTACTGCAATGCTTAGAAACAAGGCCTACTTTCACTAGTGCAAGTTCTCTCAACAATGATAACATAATTGGATCATATAACAATGCCTCAACGTGCAACAAAGAGTCACTCCAAAGTCACTAATAGCAGGGAACAAACGAAGAGATTATTGTAGGGTACGAAACCACCTCAAAGTTATTCTTTCTGATCAATCTATTGAGCTATTCCTATAAGTATCACAGACAGCCCTAGAGTTCATACTAAAATAACACCTTAAGACACACATCAACCAAACCCTAATGTCACTGTCGGATTTCGGGTTCCAGCAGACCCTTGAGGTTCGAACTCTGGGGTGCGCACGAAGATCTTTCCCCTACCAACTCATGTCTCGAAGCCTCGCAAGGAATCTAGGCTAGAAGGAAGCACACACAAGGGACACGAGGTTTATACTGGTTCAGGCCACCATTGTGGTGTAATACCCTACTCCAATGTGTGGTGTGGTGGATTGCCTCAGGGGATGATGATGAACAATACAAAGGGAGAACAGCCTCGCGAGGGGCTGTTCTTGAGCTGGTGCAATGAACTGCTTGGGTGAGTTCAGTCGCCTCTCTCTCTCTCTCTCTCTCTAGTCTATGCGCGATCTGGATTCGATTTTCTCTCTACTGTGGTGGCTAGTCCTCTTTATAGAGGCCCTGGGCCTCTTCCCAAATAATGAGCGGGAAGGGCGCCAACAATTGGCCATTTTGAAGGGGAACATCTAGTACACTTATCCTGACTAAAGTTGGTCTTCGACTGCCAAAGACCCTGATGGTGACGCCGTCCTGGGCTCCATGGTGACCTCCCTCCTGCCGCTCTGCTGGTCTTGGTCTTGTTGCACCGATGCGGTAACCTTTGCCTAATGCCTTGGCCTGTGCTTGCCCCCTTTGCACCAAAGGGAAACAAGGACACTGCGCAGGCCGGCGCCCGCTTGGCGCCCGCCTGGTCTCGATCGTCATAGCTTGCGTCACGGGCTTCTCGCGAGGTACCCTGCCTTGATCTCTCTGCCTCCTCGCGAGCCTTCCTGATGAGGCTGCTCCTAAGGAAGCTTCCTGTTGTCCGCCCCATGAGGCTAGTCCCCTCGCGAGGGTCTTGAGCTCGAGCTGATGAAGCTGGGCTGCACTGGGCCTTCGGTTGAGCCACGCCGCAGGCCGCAGGCAGGCAATTCTGGGGACCCCCATTCCCAGAATGCCGACAGTAGCCCCCGGGCCCAAGGCGCGCTTGGACTTGGCTTAGCAGAGAAGCGAAGGGGCAAGTGCGAAGCGCCGCGGGCACCAATAGCATGTGCCTTGGGCGCCGCGTGGCGGTTGATTGGACGTGGGCGTCCCCGCTTCCCCATGATGCCGCGGTAACCGCATGGCTTGACAAGTCCTTGCATGCAAAAATGGGTCATGATTACCTGCGATCGTGGTGGCCGACGGTTGGCCTTCTCCGGCTATAGGTGCAGGAGTGCGCAGGCCTCTGCTGCGTGTCTCCCTCCTTGCTTCCTCCTTTCTCTCCATCCCGGCTACTCGCCATCCCCATGGCGCCGCCGAAAAGGTTCTCAGCCGCGGAGAAGGGAAAGGCTCGTCAGGAAGGGCCTGACTCTCCTCCGGCCAAGCGCGGCCGAGGCCGTCCTCGCAAGCATCCTGTGGCCCCCGTTGTGGCTTCCCGCGGTCGTGGAGGCGGTCCCCTGCGCGGTGATGGGTGCCCGGTTGCCGATGGGAGGCGCGTCATGGCTGCGCGACCCCCTAGGCCGCGCTTTCACTCAGCGGTGGTGCTGCCGGAGTTCGTCGTGTGGTCGGCGGACCCGACCAGCACCTGGCTCCAGCTTCCCCGCTTCTTTGTAGGTGAACTTCCGGCCGGCACTCTGGGCAGCCTCTGGCTCCAGGCAGACGGTTGCTACAGCAGGGCCTCCTGGGCTTTGCTAGAGATCTCCGTCGCCGGGAATGCAGCCCTGACCCGCGGCTGACAAATGTTTGCCCGCGCGCGTGGCCTGAGCCAGCGGTGCACCCAGCACTTCAAGTTCGACGGCGATGCCACCCTCTACGTGAGGATGTTCGGGGAAGATGGTCGCCGTGCTGGGTGCTGCCCCGAAGACGATGACCGCGACCGTGTACCCATCCCCGGCGTTGATCGGGATGAAGATGTCGGTAGGCGCGTGGTCCGCGGCGCTCGGGGCTCGCCAAGCTTCGGCGACTCTCCTTCGGACAGCAGCTCCTCCAGCGGTGGCCGCGACCAGCCCCCGTGCCGTCACGCCCGCCTGGGGGAAGGTGGCGGGTCAGTCCACCGTCGCGCCTTGGTGAAGCGCGAGGAGGAATGTGACTGAGCTCCGGAGGCAGTACGAGCCCTCGCCACGAGTTGGTGCCGAGCAAGTCATGCCTATTTTGTTTTTCTTCCTTCCATGCGCAAAGAGAAAGTAGTATAGGGCCCCGCGGGGGCGTGTTAAACTGTTGGTGTTAATTATCATGTTGTTTCCGCTATTTCTGTGGTGTGTTCTCGTGCCGCATGCCTATGTGCGGGAATTACTTAGCTCGGAGAGACTTGTCGTGGTCTTCGCTTCCCGAGGCTGAGGCCTCGCCGTGCGCTTCATGTCCTGCAAGGATTAGTCAGGAGGGGTAGCTTCCGGTCATGGTTGTGGAGGCGACCGACCCAGGTCCTGTGTTCGCGTCGTGACGCCCGTGGGGTACGGACTGGGAGGGGTGCTCCCATAGAGGACTTAGATAGGAAAGCTTCAAACGACCGGGGCAGAAAACACTCGCGAGGGTGCCCGCCTAGCTCCCTCGCGAGACTTGCGTGAGAGAAAACGAGGCAAGTGAGCGAAAAAGACAAGGAGTCACAAGCTAGGGGCGATAAAAACTCCAATAAAACTTCAAATAGGAACGAACAAGCCAACTGCAGAAAGCAAATGAAAAAGCCGCGTCCAGCACCTAATCTAGTCTTCGACGTCTTCTCACCAGCGCGGAGCTAAGTGCTGCCACTGGGCGTGGGCGGGAGCCCCCGAGGCCCGAGGGCGGCACTCCGGAGACTCCGGGGCATGTACAGCCCCACCCATTATTACGTGAGAGTGTCACGGGCGGCGAGCTTCACATGCATTGGCCTTCTTCACAGGCATCGGGCCTTTTCTTGAGGGGGGGAAGCGAGCTTCACAGGCATTGGCCTTCTTCACAGGCACCGGGCCTTTTCCAAAAAGCGGCAGCTTCACAGGCATTGGCCTTCTTTACAGGCACCGGGCCTTTTCCAAAAAGTGGCAGCTTCGGAGGCATTGGCCTTCTTCACAGGCTCTGGGCCTTTCCATAGGCACTGGGCCTCGCTCAAGGGTAGAACCTTCGGAGATGTTGAATGTTCCACGCGTTCTGGATGGGCACCCCCTCCTGGGTCTCCAAGCATGCGGAGCCGGGCCTAGAAACATGAACAACCTTGAATGGGCCCTCCCACATGGGAGAGAGCTTGTGCAACCCCTCCTTGGAGAGGACCCGTCTGAGCACGAGATCCCCTACCTCAAGGGTTCTGGGCGGATGTTGCGGCAGTGTTATCGTTGCAGCGCCTGTTGATACCTTGCCGCCCGCAGCGCGGCCTCTCGATGGTGTTCCTCCCCCAGCACGAGATCCATCCCCCGCACGGCGTCCTGCTGCGCCTCGTCGAATGCCAGGACTCGTGCGGAATGACGCCTGACCTCGTGAGGGAGGACGGCCTCAGCTCCATAGATGAGGAAGAACGGGGTTTCGCAAGTCGACTTGGTCGCGGTCGTGCAGATAGACCACATCACAGACTGGAGCTCGTCGTACCAGCCCCTGCCGCAGGCCTCCAGCTTCTTCTTGATGGTTCGGGTTTTGAGGCTCCTCAGGACTTCCATGTTGGCTCGCTCAGCCTGGCCGTTGCTCCTGGGGTGTGCTACCGAAGCGTAGCATATCTGCGTTCCAAGGTTAGCACAGTACGTTTTGAAGAGATTGCTGGTGAATTGTGAACTGTTGTCGGTGATGATGCGGTTAGGCACCCCGAATTGGCTCACGAGACCCCTGATGAACTTGACTGCGGAGCCTGCTGGAATGGTGCGGACAGCTTCCACCTCAGCCCACTTGGTGAACTTGTGCACGGCAACATAGAGGTAGCGATAGCCCCCTGGCGCCCGTGGGAATGGGCCCAGAATGTCCAGCCCCCAAACCGCGAACGGCCATGAGAGGGGTATGGTCTATAGGCCCTGAGCTGGCTGATGGATTTGCTTGGCATGGAATTGGCAGGATTCACAAGCCTTCACCAGCTCGACGGCGTCGTTGAGTGTTGTGGGCCAGTAGAACCCGCTATGGAACGCCTTCCCAACGAGGGTTCATGATGACGAGTGGTGCCCACAGTCTCCACCGTGTATGTCTGCCAACAGCTCCCTCCCTTGCTCCCTGGAAATGCAACGTAAGGACATGTCGTTTGGTCGCTTCCGGTAGAGCTCTCCGTCCTTGATGCAGTAGGCCGTGGCCTGCCGCGCCACACGCTCCGCGTCCTCCTCCTTCTCCGGCAGGGTCCCTTGCGTCAAGTAGTCCTTGAACTCTGCGGTCCAGCATCCTTCCTGAGGTTCCAGCGCCAGGAGCAAGCGTGCCCCTGAGGTCGGGCCACAGGCCGGGGCTCCCGAGGTAGGCGGCTGAGGGAGCTCCTCCCTAGGTTGTGCCGTGCTTGATAGTGATGGTGCCGCCGAAGGTTTGAAGAGTCGCTCCTCGAAGATGCCAGGCTCCTGAGGCAGCTGCCTGGATGCCCTCTTGGCGATGTCATCAGCCTCTTGGTTGGTGCCGCGAGGCATGTGCTGCAACTCCAACCCCCAAAACTGTTTCTCCATCCTGCGGACCTCCGCGAGATACGCTTCCATGTGCTCGTCCTTCGGCTCGTATACTTTGTTGGAGAAGTTGACGACGAGTTGCGAATCGCCCTTGATGGTGATTCGCTTTACCCCCAAGGCGATGGCAGCCTTCAAGCCCGCTATCAGGCCCTCGTACTCTGCTATGTTGTCGGAGACCTTCTCTCCATGCTGGCAGCAGAGCTACATGGCATAGTAAAGCTTGTCCCGAGTGGGGGATATGAGCTCTGCGCCAGCCCCCGCACCCTGCCGTGAGAATGCTCCATCGAAGTACATGACCCAGCCGTCCGGCGCTTCACTTCCCGAGGAAAGCGACCGGTCCTCGCCCGTTTTGAGCCCCGGTGCCTCTATCCATTCCGCCATGAAATCTACAAGCGCAGCTCCCTTAATGACCCTGGTCGTGCTGAATTCTAGCTGGAACGCTTGTTGTTCGATGTTCCATTCGGCGACCCTCCCAGCTGAGTTGGGGCTCCTGAGTACCCTTTCCAGGGGGTAGGCTGAGACGACCTTGATGGGATGGTCTTGAAAGTAGTGCCGCAGCTTGCGCGAGGCCACTAATAGTGCGAGGAGGAGTTTTTGGGTCACAGAGGCCGTCCGTAGGTGGAGCAGCCACATGCGCGGAACGCCGGCGAGGGCCATGGGAAACCAGTTGGCCATCACCCTGTCATCGCCCCCGGCCTTGAGGACGGCCTCCTCATACGCCAGCAGGAAAGCTAGCGGATCCGTTGCGCTGTTGTAGCGCGGCAACATCTCTGGCTTGAACTTGCGCGGCCACTACACCTGTCACAAGGAGGGGGCCAAGGCTCGGAGCCCCCTGGCCCCATTGCTGGCATCGGCTGCCGGAGCGGGCGGCGCGCTGTCCGCCATGAGGGCGAAGCGCGATGTAGATGGAGAGCGGGTCGACAGAAGACCCTTGAGGTTCGAACTCTGGGGTGCGCACGAAGATCTTTCCCCTACAAACTCACGTCTCGAAGCCTCGCAAGGAATCTAGGCTAGAAGGAAGCACACACAAGGGACACGAGGTTTATACTGGTTCAGGCCACAATTGTGGTGTAATACCCTACTCCAGTGTGTGGTGTGGTGGATTGCCTCAGGGGCTGATGATGAACAATACAAAGGGAGAACAACCTCGCGAGGGGCTGTTCCTGAGCTGGTGCGATGAACTACTTGTGTGAGTTCAGTCGCCTCTCTCTCTCTCTCTAGTCTATGCGCGATCTGGATTCGGTTTTCTCTCTACTGTGGTGGCTAGTCCTCTTTATAGAGGCCCTGGGCCTCTTCCCAAATAATGAGTGGGAAGGGCGCCAACAATTGGCCATTTTGAAGGGGAACATCTAGTACACTTATCCTGACTAAAGTTGGTCCTCGACTGCCAAAGACCCTGATGGTGACGTCGTCCTGGGCTCCAGGTGACCTCCATCCCGCCGCTCTGCTGGTCTTGGTCTTGTTGCACCAATGCGGTAACCTTTGCCTGATGCCTTGGCATGTGCTTGCCCCCTTTGCACCAAACGGGAAACAAGGACACTGCGCAGGCCGGCGCCCGCCAGGCGCCCGCCTGGTCTCGATCGTCATGGCTTGCATCACGGGCTTCTTGCGAGGTGCCCTGCCTTGATCTCTCCGCCTCCTCGCGAGCCTACCTGATGAGGCTGCTCCTGAGGAAGCTTCCTGTCATCCGCCCCACGAGGCTTGGCCCCTTGTGAGGGTCTTGAGCTCGAGCTGATGAAGTTTGGCTACACTGGGCCTTCGCTTGAGCCACGCCGCAGGCCGCAGGCTCGCAGTCTGGGGACCCCCGTTCCCAGAACGCCGACAGTCACCTAGATACTCCAATGTCACCACAAGTATCTGCGGGTTTGATTATACGATATGCATCAGACAATCTTAGATTCATATATTCAAACCAACACAAAGAACTTCAAAGAGTGCCCCAAAGTATATACCAGAGAGTCAAGACAAAAACGTGTGCCAACCCCTATGCATAAGTTCACAAGGACATAGAACCCGCAAGTTGATCACCAAAACTTGCATCAAGTGGATCACGTGAATATCCCATTGTCACCACACATAAGCACATGCAAGACATACATCAAGTGTTCTCAAATCCTTACAGACTCAATCTGATAAGATAACTTCAAGGGGAAAACTCAATCCATTACAAGAAGGTAGAGGGGGAGAAACATCATAAGATCCAACTATAATAGCAAAGCTCGCGGTACATCAAGATCGTGCCAAATCAAGAACATGCGCGAGAAAGAGATCAAACACATAGCTACTCGTACATACCCTCAGCCCTGAGGGTGAACTACTCCCTCCTCATCATGGAGAGCGTCGGGATGATGAAGATGGCCACCGATGATGGATTACCCCTCTGGCAGGGTGCCGGAACAGGGTCCCGATTGGTTTTTTGCGGCTACAGAGGCTTGCGGCGGCTAAACTCCCGATCTAGGTTTCTTTTCGGGGTTTTTTGTATTTATAGGAATTTTTGGCGTCTTTCGTGTCAGGGGGGTCCACGAGTCAACGACAAGATCGGAGCACCCGCCCTCCACCCTTGTGGTTGACTAGGGACTCTTCTGGCCCAAATCTTTTACTTTGGGGGCTTCTTCTGGTCCATAAAAAATCACCGTAAATTTTCAGGTCATTTGGACTCATAAACAAGGGAAAAAACAGAAACTGGCTCTGGGCTCTAGGTTAATAGGTTAGTCCCAAAAATCATATAAATGCATATAAAACATCCAAGATATATAATATAATAGCATGGAACAATCAAAAATTATAGATACGTTGGAGACGTATCAACGATGTCGATGGTGGTGAGGAAGTTCGTCCGGCGGTGCATCGCCCCGCTCCAGCGCCATTCTCGCCCAATGTGGGCCTTCATCGGCCCCAACGATCCCATGAGTCTTCAGGTGCCTTTGATCCCTTCCAAGACATTGTGTACCGTGCTTGAGCTCCTGATGGATGATCCGGCACCTGCTGCACTCCCCGCCTAGGGGTGTCTCTTGTATATCTGCTCAAACGGAGAGGCCTTCGTCGAGCAGATGTCGTGCTTCGACGAGTGGGGGCTGCTCCCTGTGGGCCACAGGGGGCCTCGCGAGAACCCCATCTTC
>NC_041393.1:383841208-383845195 GCF_002162155.2 Triticum dicoccoides | reverse complement strand
GAGGTGGCCCCTAGAGGGCAGGCGCTACCAGATCCTCCTGAGGCGGCCGCTCGCGGCCCTGAGGACAGCACGGGGGGAACCCGTTCCGTGGCTGCGATCACCGCCCCTGTCACCAGGGGCAGCGTTCCCTCCTTCAGCGTACCCCCTCCAGACACCGGTGCACCCCGCAAGAGGAAAGGGTTCGGGAGTTGTTGTGGCGTCGCCCCACGGGCCCTCAAATAGAGGAAATGGATAGTCGTGGATGAGTACGTACCTCGCCCTTTTGAATTCTTGCATGATGCGTTCCCCTCTGACATTTGCCCTTCAGGATCCCTTCTGTCTCAACAGTGAGCCCGCTCTTGGCACGACCTCCAGAGTATTTAGGTCCGACCGTGGACCCAAGCCCCTCGAAGCAGACAGCCGCACGGGAGGTGGTGCCGACCCATGAGTCAAGGCCGTTGGTGGGGGACCGCGAGCCTGTTCTCCTAGCATCCTTCCACCAGAGCAACCCCCCGTGGCGCGGAGGTCGGGCTGAGCCCCCCCCCCCCATTGGTTCTTCCCGGTGATTGGGCGCCCCATGCAGCGGCTTCATCTTCGAGCGGTGGAACTGCACCACGCCACACCCCGCCCTAAGTTTGGGGAGTGGCCGGAGGGGCTCTGTAACGCCCTCGATGCGGCTATAGCTCCCACGTGTCGAGGCACGACTTAGAGGCATAACCGCATTGAAAGCAATGTCGCAAGTCAGGCAATCATTACAACATCCCATGTAATATATAATAAAAGGGGGAGATAACATAGTTGGCTTACACTCGCCACGTCACATCAGAGTACATAAATAACATCCATCAAACAAATCACTCATGGCCCGACTACGGTGCCCAAAATAGAAAAGACCCCCAACATGCGACAAGGTCCTGAATCGATAACCCCAACTAGGCACCACTACTGATCATCTGGAAAGGACACGTAGTATCGCTGAGAGTCCTCGTCGAACTCCCACCTGAGCTCGTAATCGTCAACTGGAGCAGAATCACCTGGACCTGCATCTGGAGTTGTAGTATCTGTGAGCCACAGGGACTCAGCAATCTCACACCCACGCGATCAAGACTATTTAAGCTCATAGGAATGGATAAGGCAAATATATGTGGAGCTGCAGCAAGCGACTAGCATATGTGGTGGCTAACTTATACGCAAAAGAGAGCGAGAAGAGAAGGCGAAGCACGAGCGAGAAGCTAAAGGAACATCCTGCGCAAGCATAACTTCAACACCGTGTCCACTTCCCGGACTCCACCGAGAAGGGGCCATCACGGTAACACACATGGTTGATTCATTTTAATTAAGTTTAGTTCAAGTGATCTACAACCGGACGTTAACAAATTCCCATCTGCCCATAACCGCGGGCACGACTTTCGAAAGATCAATCCCTGCAGGGGGGTCCCAACTTAGCCCATAACAAGCTCTCACGGTCAACGAAGGAATAGACCTCCACCCAAGACACACCGATCAGACTCGGTATCTTGGTACAACAAGATGATTCGACAGGTTAAAACAAGTCCAGCAACACCGCCCGAATGTGCCGACAAATCCCGATAGGAGCTGCACATATCTCTTTCTCAGGGCACACTCAGATGAGCAATCCGTACAACTAAAACCAAACCTTGAGTTTCCCCGAGGTGGCGCTGCACAGGGCTCTAGTTCGGACCAACACTCAGAGGAGCACTGGCCCGTGGGGGCTAAAATAAGATGACCCTTGGGCTCCGGAAACCCAAGGGAAAAGAGGCTAGGTGGCAAATGGTAAAACAATGTTGGGCATGCTGGAAAAGCTTTAATCAAGGCGAACTATCAAGGGGTTCCCATTATAGCCCAACCGCGTAAGGGACGCACAATCCGGGAACATAACACCGGTATGACGGAAACTAGGGCGGCAAGAGTGGAACAAAACACTAGGCGAGAGGCCGAGCCTTCCACCCTTTACCAAGTATATAGATGCATTAAGATAACATAGCAATATAATGATATCCCAACAAGAATATAAATGTTCCAACAAGGAACGGCTCCAATCTTCACCTGCAACTAACAACGCTATAAGAAGGGCTGAGCAAAGCGGTAACATAGCCAATCAACGGTTTGCTAGGACAATGGTGGGTTAGAGGTTCAACATGGCAATTGGGAGGCTGACAAGCAAAAGGTAGGCATCGTAGCAGTGGCAAAGCAAAAGAGCGAGCAAACTAGCATAGCAAAGATAGTAGTGATTTCGAGGGTATGATCATCTTGCCTGCACAGTTGTCAGAGTTGACTGGATCCTCACAAGAAAACTCAACGGGCTCCTCGGTAGCGAACTCGTCTCCCGGCTCTACCCAACAAGACAAACAAGCAACAAGGATACAATCAACCACGGGCAAGACCAAGCAATATGATGAAATGACGATATGCTATGCGGGATGCAAAATGCAAGATATGACAGGAAATGCATGAACCTGGCCTCAACTTGGAAAACCAAGTGTGCCACTGGATAGAGGGGATGAAATCGATTGAAAACGATATAAAGATCATTGGAATCGGAGTTACGGTTTGGAAATGGCAAGCGTTTTAAGATATGACACCGGTCTGCGATTTACAGCAAGTAGGCATCTAAATGCAACGAAATGAGCATGCTACGACCACCAAACATGAAAACAAAATACATGGCAGTGATGTACACAAGATGGTTGACAAAACACTAGCACTGAGCCATAGGCAAATTCATCCATTAAGAGGTTCAAACAAGCATGGCTAAAACGCAAATGCAAAACAGATCTCAGACTTAGTGAAATTAACACTAGTCTGAAATTTCAGATCACGATGCTCTCTTCGGAGCAGTAAAACAACATGATAGAAAACCTGAACATGACAAGTAAGAACATGGCGTGGAGCTACTCATCAAGCTTAACAAAACACCCAAAGTGACCTGGGGCCAAAAGGGTTCACAAAATACTCTACCGAGCTCACGAACATCGCTCGAACACAATCAGTTTTCAGACTTAGTGAAAACTGAGACATGCTGAAATTTAACTCACGAAGGCATGTAAACGAGCTCGATGCACTCGCTACGGTGCAAGTCATGGCAAGGAAAGCATATAACCAGCAAGAAGGCACAAAGTGCTAGCTACACATGGCAAGAACAAAGGCATAGCATGCATGGAACACTAACGGTAGCATCGGCAAAATCGCAAACAAGTTGACGATCTGCCCAGATTAACAACGAAGCAAAAGTTGAGCTCGATTGAGTCAACCTAGAGCACTCCACATATGCAAACAAAGACATGGATGGAAAGAGCATAACATAGATATCAAAACTTCCTTACTGATCATCCTCAAAAGAGGCACGGATCACTAGGGAACAAGCTGGACATATGGCATCATGAACTAAAATATCCCAGACTTAGTGAAAATCACTAAGTCCCTGAAATCTGCATTCTCAGGTACCTCTCTTCACAAGCTTGCACAAGACAACACACACATCCTAAAAATGCATGGGTGACACTTCTGGAAAGAAGACAAAATGCTTAACAATTCATCCCAAAGGGGCACAGGCATATCATGCACGAATTAAATATAGCAAAAATGACAAAAGTGCATGATGAACTAACGGATCTGCAATCTAACTCACGAAGCCTCCTTCTAACAGAATTTTGGATTTCAAGATGACCTCAAATGCAAATGATACAATGGAATGAAATGATGTACATGTCGAGACGAAGATTTTGATATATCATACGCCCAAAACGGAGCTACGGTTGCAAAGTTACGGGACCTCGAACAGAGCAACATGGATCAAAATTTCAGGACTTGGCAAAAAAAATCGGGGTTAGGGTTTACTGTTCACGCGACCGGATCCAGATCGGGATCGCGGCGCGGAAGCCGAGGCGGCGCCGGCGGCGGAGCTCGAGCTCGCCGGAGGAGGGGAGGCCGGCGAGGCGGCGGGGAGAGGCCGGGGCGACGCCGGGGGGAGGCCGGTGGCGGCGCCCG
>NC_041393.1:383833221-383840021 GCF_002162155.2 Triticum dicoccoides | reverse complement strand
GATCGTGATCGAACGACCGAGACGATGGAGCAGAGTTTCGTTGTTTTGGGCCAAATTTGGGGGGGGGGGTTGGGCTGCAACACACACGAGGCCTTTTCGGTCCCTCGGTTAACCGTTGGAGCATCAAACGAAGTCCAAATGATACGAAACTTGACAGGCAGTCTACCGGTAGTAAACCAAGGCCGCTTGGCAAGTCTCGGTCCAATCCGGAAATGTTTAATCCCCACACACGAAAGAAAGCTAGAAATGACCACCGGAGGAGAACGAAGCGCCGGAATGCAAAACGGACAACGGGGAAAATGATCGAATGCATGAGATGAACACGTATGCAAATGCAATGCACGTGATGACATGGTATGAGGTGCATGAAAACGAAAACAACACACGGAGACAAGGACCCGAACCCGAGAAATAAATATAACTTGACACCGGAAACGGCAAGAGTTGGAGTACAAATGGGGAAAGTTACATCTGGGGCGTTACAACACTCCACCACTACGAAAAGATCTCGTCCCGAGATCTAGGACTGAAAGGACTCCGGGTACTCAGAACGGAGGTGATCCTCGCGTTCCCAGGTAGCTTCACGCTCGGAATGGTGAGACCACTTGACTTTGAGAAATTTAATTGACTTGTTGCGAGTCTTGCGTTCAGTCTCTTCAAGAATAGCAACTGGGTGCTCGCGATAAGAGAGATCTTCTTGGAGCTCAATGTCCTCGAAGTTGACGGTGCGGTCAGGAGTCTTGAAGCACTTTCGAAGCTGAGAGACATGGAACACATCATGAACATTTGCAAAGTTTGAAGGAAGCTCGAGTTGATAGGCGAGGTCGCCTCTCTTGCTGACAATCTTGAAAGGTCCCACGTATCTAGGGGCAAGCTTCCCTTTGATACCGAAGCGACGAGTTCCTTTCATGGGGGAGACGCAGAGGTAAACATGATCTCCGATCTCGAAAGCCAGATCACGATGCTTACTATCATAGTAGCTCTTCTGGCGGGACTGGGCTGCTTTGAGGTTATCACGCATGACTTTGCACATTTCTTCTGCCTCTGTGATTAAGTCATTACCCAGCAGTTGACGTTCACCGGTTTCAGACCAGTTGAGAGGGGTACGGCACTTCCTGCCATATAGAATTTCAAAGGGGGCCTTGCCCGAACTTGCTTGAAAGCTGTTGTTGTATGAGAATTCAGCATAAGGAAGACAATCCTCCCACTTCATGCCGAAGGAGATCACACAAGCCCTGAGCATATCTTCAAGAATCTGATTGACACGCTCGACTTGACCGCTCGTTTGAGGATGGAAAGCTGTGCTGAAGCGGATGTTGGTGCCCATGGCCTTCTGAAAAGAATCCCAAAACTTGGAGGTAAAGATGCTGCCACGGTCTGAAGATATCACTTGAGGAATACCTTGCAGAGAGACAATGCGAGAGGTATAGAGTTCCGCCAATTGAGCTGCAGTGATCGACTCTTTGATAGGCAGAAAATGAGCCACTTTGGTGAGCTTGTCGATAACGACGAATATAGCATCATTGCCACGCTTGGACTTTGGAAACCCAGTCACGAAGTCCATTTCAATGTGGTCAAACTTCCATTCTGGAATGGCAAGAGGTTGGAGGAGACCAGCTGGCCTTTGGTGTTCTGCCTTCACTCTTCTGCAGACATCACATTCATTCACGAATTGAGCGATCTCGCGCTTCATTCGAGTCCACCAATAAGCTTGCTTGAGGTCCTGATACATCTTCGTACTACCAGGGTTGATGGAGAGGAGAGAGTTGTGAGCCTCGTTCATGATCACCTTACGAAGTTCACCTTTGGGCACAACAATTCGATCCTCGAAGAAGAGAGTGTCCTTGTCATCAAGTCGGTAGCACTTGTACTTGGACTGACTCTTTGCAATACCAATCTTCACCTTCTTCACCATAGCATCAAGAAGTTGGGCTTGGCGAATCTGGTCTTCTAAGGTAGGAGAGACTTGAAGGTTGGCGAGGAAACCTTGAGGAACAACTTGCAGATTAAGTTTGCGGAAAGCTTCACAAAGCTCGGGTTGATAAGGCTTGAGAATCAGACTGTTGCAATATGCTTTTCTGCTCAAAGCGTCAGCAATCACATTAGCCTTGCCTGGAGTATACTCGATACTCGGATTGTACTCTTGAATCATTTCGACCCATCGAGTCTGCCTGAGGTTGAGATTAGGCTGAGTGAAGATGTACTTGAGACTCTTGTGATCAGTGAAAATATCCACTTTCCTTCCCAATAGAAGATGTCTCCAAGTCAACAAAGCGTGCACAACTGCCGCCAACTCGAGATCATGAGTGGGGTAGTTCTGCTCATTAGGTTTCAACTGGCGAGAGGTATAAGCAACAACTTTCTTCTCTTGCATCAGTACAGCACCGAGACCTTGGAGAGAGGCATCACAAAAGACCTCGTACGGCTTGGTTTCATCAGGCGGAGTCAGAACTGGAGCAGTGACCAATTTCTCTTTCAAAGTGTTGAAAGCAATATCACACTCCGGAGACCAAACGTACTTGACGTGCTTCTGGAGAAGATTTGAGAGAGGCTTGGCGATCTTAGAAAAGTTTTCAACGAATCTTCTGCAATAGCTTGCGAGACCGAGGAAACTGCGGAGTTGCTTCACGTTCTGAGGAGGTTCCCAATTCACAATTGCGGACACCTTCTCAGGATTCACGGAAATGCCCTTGGCAGAGATGATATGACCAAGATAAAGAACCTCATCGAGCCAAAATTCACACTTGGAGAACTTGGCGTAGAACTGATGTTCCCTGAGCTTGTCAAGAACCAAACGCAAGTGCTTGGCATGATCTTCCTTGTTCTTCGAGAAAACCAGAATGTCGTCGAGATAGACCAAAACGAATTCATTGGTGTAGGGGTTGAAGATGAAGTTCATCATGCGAGAGAACGTCGGAGGAGCGTTGGCAAGGCCAAATGACATGACGGTGTATTCATATGAACCAAAGCTTGTCCTGAACGCCGTCTTGGGAATATCTTGCTCACGAATACGAATCTGATGATAACCCATACGGAGATCAAGCTTGGAGAATACTTGAGCACCCTTGAGTTGTTCGAACAGCTCATTGATGTTGGGAAGTGGGTATTTGTTCTTGATGGTCTTCCTGTTTACTGGACGGTAATCAACACAAAGTCGACTCGATCCATCCTTCTTCTTCACAAAAAGAACACCACAACCCCACGGAGAAGTACTAGGCCGAATGAGACCCAATCTTTCTTGCTCATCGAGTTGTTTCTTCAACTCCTTCAACTCTTCGGGGCCGAGCTTGTAGGGACGTTTGCACACAGGTTCCGTACCGGGCTCAAGTTCAATAACAAATTCAACCGGCCGGTTTGGAGGCATCCCTGGAAGTTCTTCTGGAAAGACGTCTTGATATTCGCAAACGACAGGAATCCGCGAAATAGCATCCAATTCACCCTTCTCATTGAGAGAAAACAACCGGATGGTATTATCCCGAGCAGCAAAGACAATTACATCCTCAGACGAATGAGTCAATTGAATCTGCCTGGCTGCACAATCAAGCTGAGCTTTATGCTTAGAGAGCCAGTCCATCCCGAGAATAAGATCGATATCGGAGTTGCCAAGAACCACCGGAGAAGAGAGAAACTTGCAGTCGCCCAAAGTGATTGTAACATCCGGAACACACACTCGAGATGTCAAGAGGTTGGCCGGAGAGTCAATAGACAACGGTCTCGGCAACATTTGAGTAACAAAAATCATGCTTGGAAGCAAAAGGTCTCGAGATGAAACAATGCGATGCACCAGTGTCAAAAAGAACTTTTGCAGGAATATCATTAACAGGAAGGTTACCCATGATCACATCTGAAGAATCCTCTGCCTGAGCTGCATTCACCATATTGACCTTGGCGTGCTTGGGATTGTGCTTGACCACAGCTGTACTTGCCGATCTAACAGGAGGAGGAGGAGGAAGACGCCTCTGGTTGGTACACTTGTTGGCATAGTGACCCTTCTGTTGGCACTTGTTGCACGTGACCTCTGAAAGCGGACGGTGATACGGAGCACTCGATCTTGGAGCTTGAGATGAAGACTTGTTCTGAAAGCCTGGGTTGGGTGGGTGGGAGAAACCACTGCCACCTTTGCTCTTCTGCTGATACGGCTGACGGAACGGAGGAGGAGGAAGCCAGAACTTCTGCTGCTTGACCACTTGAGTAGAGGAAGACGGAGTAACATCTCTGGCACGCTTCCTGGAAGCATCACACCTCATCTGAGCAGCCTCTTGCTTCAGTGCCATGTTGTAGAACTCATCGTATCTCAACGGCTCAAAGAGAACAAGAGCGAGCTGAATTTCCTCACGAAGACCACCCCTGAACTGATAGATCATGCTCTTCTCATCAGGAACATCCTGCTTGGCAAAACGAGCGAGCTTCTGGAACAACTTGTTGTAGTCATAGACAGACAAGGTGCCTTGCTTCAGATTGCGGAATTCCTGACGCTTACTCTCAACCACACTTTGAGGAATGTGATGAGCGCGGAAATCTTGACGAAAATCGTCCCAAGTGATAACACGTCCACCTCTGGAATCCTTGTACTGCTGGAACCACTCTGCAGCCTGATCTTTGAGCTGGAAAGAAGCGAACTTGACGAAATCTTCAGGCCTGACGTTGCTACATTCAAAATGCTTGCCCAGATCCACTAGCCAATCGTCAGCATCGGTAGCCTCAACACAACCACTGAACGTCTTTGGGCCATTAGCAAGGAACTGGTTCAGAGTAGCAAAGTGGTGCTGATTATGGCCTTGATTCCCTTGACTGCCTTGATTGCGCTCTTGGAGAATTTGCATGATCAACTGTGTGTTTGCATTAGTAGCGGCCATCACAGCTTGCCATGCTTCCGGAGGAGGCGGAGGTGGAGGCGGATCAGGATTCGGAGTCGTGCGTGTTGGAGGAGCCATCCTGAACAGGTTGACCACCATTAGCACACTGATAGACAACAATATAGAAGCTGAATCCAACGGAATGAAAATTGCAACATATAGTCTTCACATCCGAACAAAATGAACGAATGCATTCCTCTTCAAATGGTCACATATCCATAAATTGAGAAGCCACGAAGAACTAAGGAAGAGAAATAATTCAACAAGGTACGGATCAAGAACGAATAATCGGTAAGAAATCCCAATCTCAAACCAATATCCGTGGAAGAAGAACTAGAGCTACTAGAATTCCCACCTATGAAACTCCCGAACCTTTCCGGTTATGCAATCAGGTGTTGGGGATACAGGAGAAGCACAATATCTCACCCAAACTAGCAAATCCTACATCCAGCTGTATCCATCCTTCAACACATAACCAGGAAAACTTCGGAAACCATCTACCTCAACCTTCGAAAAGCATCCGTTATACAAGTTATGGCGATACTCTCGAACTCCCGCCCCAGTACTGGGTGGCGTCGAGGTTATCTCACCAACGAACTGCATAAAAGAGATTTTCGATGTCGGCGAACATATCTCAAGTATACCAGAATTGCAACGATAAAATTGTGACGACAACACCTCGGAGCTCAACTCCCCGGGACACTGCCACAACCCCTAAAGACAGGAGGCACCAAGAACAATGTTCTCGTCACAAAACCATCGGAACAAAACCAAGATACTCGCGTGATCCTAAAAAAAAATTTAGTGAAATTTGAGAAGAGAAGAGTCAAAACTCTACGTCAGGATGCCTTACCAGAGCGATGAGGAGACTGGGAAGTAAAAGAATTCCTAAGCTCTCCGATATATAATTCCTAAGGACTCAAAACAATTTTTCTAGACACAACTCGGCTGCTAAAAACGATCAAGCAATGGGGCTCCTAAGGTCGGGGATGGCTCTGATACCAACTTGTAACGCCCTCGATGCGGCTATAGCTCCCACGTGTCGAGGCACGACTTAGAGGCATAACCGCATTGAAAGCAATGTCGCAAGTCAGGCAATCATTACAACATCCCATGTAATATATAATAAAAGGGGGAGATAACATAGTTGGCTTACACTCGCCACGTCACATCAGAGTACATAAATAACATCCATCAAACAAATCACTCATGGCCCGACTACGGTGCTGTGACGCCCGGGTAATTAAGCTACAGTAACCCTCTGGTAATGATGCCACGTCACCTCGATTACTGTTGATAATCTCGGGTCAGTCGGAACCCAGTTCAACTTTCAAATTTAAAACAAAGACAAACAATAAAAGTTTTCAAATATTAAAACCGAATCATTCTCGTTGTGACAAATAATGCATAAGTAATAAAGGTGGAGAAACCAACATCTTTAAAAGTGTTTGAGTGTCTTAAAATAAATAAAACAGTAGCAAAATAATTAATTGAACGCCTTTTATAATTAATAAAATGTTAAACTAATTTTTTATTGGAGGTTTAAACTTTTGTGGTAGAGGTATAATTAGTGATAAAAATTTAGGCACAACTGTTGTGATTTATAAAACTAAATAAAATAAAATAATAAAAGAACAAAACAGAAAACGAGACAAATAAAAAAATAAAGAAATGGGGCAAAGCCACCCCCTCTACCTGGGCCAAATGGCCCATCTGGCCATCTAGGCCAACCAGGCCAGCGGCCGGCCCACCCTCGCTTCCCCTTATCCCCCGTAGCCCTAACCCACCAACCGCAGCACCTCCCACTCCCCCCACGATCCCCACGCTCCCCTCCTCTACCTCCCCGATTGGATCGGGGGATCGACCCCGATGCCACCGCCCTGGACCACGTCACCGGAGCCGCCACCGCTGCCCTCCACCTCGACCTCCCCGTCCTCGGCCGCC
>NC_041393.1:383825367-383833115 GCF_002162155.2 Triticum dicoccoides | reverse complement strand
TCGTGCTCGCGGTGAGCACGCGCGCACCCGCGCGCCCCGTCGCGCCCGTTGTCGCTCGTGCCACCTGCGGCTGTTGCCGCCCACGCCGCCGTCCCGCTCCGCCTGCAGCCCCCGTGCACTACTCCTGCCTTCCCCGCTAACGACCGCCGGGCCCGCACCTCGCCGAGACCACGTGCGTGGCGTCCCGGTACCTCGCCGCCCCTGGCTGCCTCCTTGTCGCCGGCGGCAGCGCCACTGGCCGCGCCCGAGGCCATCGCTTGGGCTCGCCCCGGTGGGCGCTCGTGGCCGTGCCCGTGAGCCCGCGCGCCCACACGCCCATAACCACTAAGGCCCCTATGGGCCACAGACATGTGGGGCCCGGCCCCAGAACGGTTTCATAAAAAAAAAATTTAAAAATATATATATATATATATTAAATAAATAAATAAATAATAATTAAATTAATTAATTAATTAAGGAATTAATTAAGTTAATTAATCATAATTAGATTAACCTAATTAACTAATTAGTTTAATTAAACAGTAATTAGATTAGCTAAACATTAATTAGACTAAACAGTCAATGACGAACGGGACCCACCTGTCGGGTTGACCAAGTCAACCCTGTTGACTGCTGACGTCAGCATGACGTCATGCTGACGTCATAAATTCATTTTCGAATTAAATAATTAATTAATTAAATTCCAGAAATTAATATAATCTTTAGAAAATCATATCTTTTAATCCGTAACTCGGATTAAAATATTTTCAACATGAAAGTTGCTCAGAACGACGAGACGATTCCGGATACGCAACCCGTTCGTCCGCCACGCGTCCCTAGCATAGAGAACCTGTAACATTTCACCTCCGGTTCATCTGTCCGAAAACACGAAACACCGGGAATACTTTCCCGGGGGTTTTCCCCCCCTTCACCGGTATCACCTACTACCGCGTTAGGGCACACCGAACACCGCGTATTGCCTTGTTATATTTTGTGATGCTTTGTTTGCTCTGTATTCATTATTTCTTCCCCCTCTTCTCTCCGGTAGACTACGAGACCGACGCTGCTGCTGACCAGTTCGACTACGGAGTTGACGACCCCTCTCTCTTGCCAGAGCAACCAGGCAAGCCCCCCCCCCTTGATCACCAGATATCGCCTATTCTACTCTATACTGCTTGCATTAGAGTAGTGTAGCATGTTACTGCTTTCGTTAATCCTATTCTGATGCATAGCCTGACATTGTCGCTACATCTGTTGATACCTTACCTGCAATCCTATATGCTTAGTATAGGATGCTAGTTTATCATCATTGGCCCTACATTTTTGTCAGTCTGCCTTGCTATACTATCGGGCCGTGATCACTTGGGAGGTGATCACGGGTATATACTATACATACATACATACTATACAGATGGTGACTAAAGTCGGGTCAGCTCATTGAGTACCCGCAAGTGATTCCGACGAGGGGGCTGAAAGGACAGGTGGCTCCATCCCGGTAGAGGTGGGCCTGGGTTCCCGACGGCCCTCGACTGTTACTTTGTGGCGGAGCGACAGGGCAGGTTGAGACCACCTAGGAGACAGGTGGTCCTGGCCCTGTTCGGCGTTCGCGATACTTAACACGCTTAACGAGATCTTGGTATTTGAGCTGAGTCTGGCTACGAGCCTATACGCACTAACCATCTACGTGGGAGTAGTTATGGGTATCCCGACGTCGTGGTATCAGCCGAAGCACTTCAGACGTCAGCGACGGAGCGGCGCGCGCCGAATTGGACTGGAACGCCACTAGGCTAGGTCTGCTTTCGGCCGCCCTCGCAACGTGCAGGTGTGCTATGGGCGATGGGCCCAGACCCCTGTGCGCTTAGGTTTAGACCGGCGTGCTGGCCTCTCTGTTTTGCCTAGGTGGGGCTGCGACGTGTTGATCTTCCGAGGCCGGGCATGACCCAGGAAAGTGTGTCCGGCCAAATGGGATCGAGCGTGTTGGGCTATGTGGTGCACCCCTGCAGGGAAGTTAATCTATTCGAATAGCCGTGATCTTCGGTAACAGGACGACTTGGAGTTGTACCTTGACCTTATGACAACTAGAACCGGATACTTAATAAAACACACCCTTCCAAGTTCCACAGACAACCCGGTGATCGCTTTTCCGCAGGGCGACAAGGAGAGGATCGCCGGGTAGGATTATGCTATGAGATGTTACTTGGAGATGCTACTTGGAGGACTTCGACCTACCCTCTTCTGCCTGTTGCAAGACGAAGGTGACCAGAAGCGTAGTCTTCGATAAGACTAGCTATCCCCCTCTTATTCTGGCATTCTGCAGTTCAGTCCACTGATATGGCCCTTTACACATATACCCATGCATATGTAGTGTAGTTCCTTGCTTGCGAGTACTTTGGATGAGTACTCACGGTTGCTTTCTCCCCCCTTTTTCCCCCTTTCCCTTCTTTCTGGTTGTCGCAACCAGATGCTGGAGTCCAGGAGCCAGACGCCACCGTCGACGACGACCCCTACTACACCGGAGGTGCCCCTACTACGTGCAGCCCGCTGACGACGACCAGGAGTAGTTTAGGAGGATCCCAGGCAGGAGGCCTGCGCCTCTTTCGATCTGTATCCCAGTTTGTGCTAGCCTTCTTAAGGCAATCTTGTTTAACTTATGTCTGTGCTCAGATATTGTTGCTTCCGCTGACTCGTCTATGATCGAGCACTTGTATTCGAGCCCTCGAGGCCCCTGGCTTGTATTATGATGCTTGTATGACTTATTTTATTTGTAGAGTTGTGTTGTGATATCTTCCCGTGAGTCCCTGATCTTGATCGTACACATTTGCGTGCATGATTAGTGTACGATTGAATCGGGGGCGTCACAAGTTGGTATCAGAGCCGACTGCCTGTAGGAATCCCTCTTCCAACTCCTTGGCCGAAGTTGAGTCTAGACATTGCAAAACTTTTACTAACATGGCTGTGTGTCTTACGGGCACACGTCGCCATTGGGTGGTACTAGGATCTTTTACTCCTCGACCTTTACTCTGGGATTCTGAACTCTCTTCTATTCGGGTTAAACGATTTTGCTAAAAACAAAACTAACTTTAGGTTCTCGCAAGTACCTTTCCCGGAGAGCCCCTCACTCCAGATGATCGCCTGCTACATCAGAAGATTTCGAAGATACTCTCTGATGTTCTCTCGAGACTTTGTGCCCATCACTTTTGCTATTCTTGACCACCGATAAATCCGTATGGATAACTACTTACACTTGCCATTCATACGATCATCCCCCATTGATCTTGTTATTACAAGATACCCCGAAGTTTCTTTACTGTTCCGAAAATACTTTGTGCCTACTGCCTAGCAGTTCTTTGCCACATGAATACCCCTTCAAATAAATCCTCGCACTTGTCGAGTATCCGCTCATCCCCAGTTGTTCATGTGTTTCACAAAAGTCTTCAAAATATTATGCGATCTTCTGAAAATCCTTTGGAGCCTTTGGCTCTTGAAATTCTTGCTTGCTCGCATTATGGTTAATCCCATAAGTCTCGTAGTCTTATTGACATTCCTTGTCATTATCATTTTGGGTCTATTGACTCAATATGTTTGCGAATACACGCAATCATCATTGATCCTTATAAATTACTTTTCCGGCTGAGCTGCCATTCTTTTCACTGGAATTGGTTCTCGACCAATCGAATTGTCTTTGATTGTACCCTAAGGCTATTCAACTTATCCACCCCTAATCAGAGCATTGCTTCTGACCCCTTGATTTGGGAATCATAATTCCTTTGCATTTGACAATTGAGTTAGTCAGTTGTTTCTATAATCCGGTGCACTTGCATTCCTTCTTCCTTTGATAGAGTATCGATACCCACACCAGCTCCGTGGTGGACCATCGGTTCCTTTGTTGGATTTTATGTCCTTCATAATTAATCACCTTGTGAGCTCTTTCCCCTGATACATAATGCCTTTGGTACCTTGTATCCTCTGCTTGACCAACAATGCTCTACTTTCGAGCTTGTATTAATTACCCCGAAGTTTGTGGTATATGTTCGTAAGATGCCCGGATGGGTTGAACCTATGCCTTCCTTAATATGTGTGGGCTCGAAAGTTTTCACGAGTCTTACTCTTCTGATATTTTGCCAGATAAAATTTCAACACTACAACTTCATTGAACGCGAGAAGTGAATGAAAGGTTGTGCATTGGGGAAGTGGGAGTCGACCTTGAACTTTGTGTTCATGCCCATGGACACGATACACATCTTCTCATCGAAGCTTCTTTTAAAATTAATTATTCCATTGATATAAGATCATCTTATATCTGGAATCTGGCCTTTTTGCAATCTTGGTTCCGACCATGTTCTCCTTTAAATACCATTTCTCGTGCAAATTTTAGCACTTGTCTTCTGTAGAGCAATACCCCGGTCCAACCTCTACTTGATCTGCCGTCGAGTATTACCCCCCTGGTATCTCGAGATTATTACGGAACTGCCTAAATTTTTATGAGTTCATCAAAAACTACCTTCTCACTGATTCAAATTTTTCACGGGCTCTGAGTTATTAAAAACTCAAAGTCACCGATAACTGAATCGAGTTCGCATTGCGATTCAACAAGTATTTGAACCCATCACTTCTTACAAATTTATTAATCCTTCAAGTCATTCCTAGCCTGATCGGCTATATCATTATCGAGCTAATTTTAACTGTGCTACCCGGTCCTTCTTCCCGGAGCACAATTTTCGACGTTGAACTAACCTTACGTCGATCATCATCGTCATATCATTTCGCCTTGAACAACAAGCTTGGTTTCGAGTTTGTGTCCTACCCATGGTTCCAATGAACTTTCGCTTCATCATTTCTTTGACTCGATGTCGTTGCTGATTGTTTATATCTTGAAATCTCTCGACAAATGTGTCGTGAACATCATCAACCTTATGAGGTCTTCCAAGATATCTATCGAATTCTTGATGAGAAATAGCATCCTTTGCCCTCGATGATTTGGGTTATCATCGACGACATTATTGCATTCCCTCCAACACAAAACTTGTTCCTGTTTTGTGCTGTACCTTGAGTTCCTTGCTATCCAACTTATGTTATGTTCTACCGCGGAGTATTACCATCTTTGATGTCAAGAATGTTGTGAGGATTGCTCCACCACTTAAGAATTCTTGGTATAGTGATACTTCTCACCATCACCATTCTTTCTTAGTCCTCGTGTTGATTCCAACCGGGGTACCCACAAGTGAACGGTGTTGTTTGGATTATGCACTTCTAGCAACCCTATTGCTTTGAAGTTAATGATCGATAGTTCATTCTAAGTCCTTCGCTAATTGAATCACCATTCTGACATTGGTCGTGCAACCCAACCCATATTTCGGCCGCACCTTTCAACCAATGTTTAATTGTGTATGTTTTTCCTCGAGCATACTTCCGTATATCATTTGATCTGACAAATGTTATCTCCTTGTTCACTTAATGGTGGAAATCCATCTTTTGGGAATCTCGGTGAATTGCCGTTGAGTTCACCAGACACCTCCTTGTCCTCTCCTTGGGTTAATGATGGACTCTTGTTAACGGAAATCACTTCGTAGTTCATTTCCCGAGAATCTTACAATGTCATTTCGTCGATATGTGCCGCAGCTTTTCTTCTCGGACATCCTGAGTCTGAGGTATCCTGACACCAATCGGATCTGAATCTCGGTCAGATATGATGGTTGGGACATTTTCCAAGAGTTATGATGTTGATCCTTTGATGACCCGGTAACATGATGTCATGCCTAGCACCCCCCCCCCTCGGCTGGAGGACCTATCAATATAGATTCCTTTTCAGCAAGGTTATCCGTTCATCCATGGGGAAATTGTAAGACTTATTCTACAAGTTATTCCTGATGGATCCTTCGTGTTTCCAAAGTTTGATCTTCACCTGAAGACCATGTCAATTCTATCTCGAAGCATGTCTATGGTACTCCGATGTTTCAACAAGAACATTTGAAGCCCAATGCTAAACGTTTCTTGCTCAATTATCCAAACACCGCTGTATGGATAATGTCATGAAAATTTCTCTCCCCTCACCTAGAGGCTTTTCTACTTAATATCATGTCATGGTTATCATGTTCTGCTTGTCCTTGGGAAGGATATACCCCTGAAATAGGTGTATAAACATATTTTCCATTCCATTGTTCTATTTGATCTGATGATCACCTTTTTCTTTCCATTATTTTGTTTAACCTTTCTTGTGATTTATATGATCTGAGAAGTAATATTTTCCTGCTTATGTAAACACCTTGTTGTACAATTCTGTCAGTAAGACCATGTTACTTTTGTTGATGACATTCCGGTAACCACCGATGGACGAGAACTCTGCCTACTGGTCCGCCTCGTTCAACGAGCAGGAAAATGGTTCTCTTCGTCCCTCGCCCTTGGTGCCGATGTTATTGCCGACATAATCGACAGGTTACCCTCTGACATGCCTTGCTATCATGACCATGTAAGATGTCACCAGTCCTCCTAATTTTATCCCACATGGTGGGCCCATAACCCACAGTTTCACAGGATCGAAACCTGACTCTCCTATACACCCTGTTGTCAAAGTTATTCCTCGAGCTTGACTTCGTATGTAATTCACGGGCCACATGCCTAGTAATCTGTTATGGTATCAGACGCAATACTTACTCTCGCTACTCTGAACCCCTTTCTCACTCTGGTTCAGATTTTGAGCAACTATCTATCCGCTTGGAACCTCTTATTGTACCTTCGTACCTTACTCTCGATGTATTTCATATGTTCAACTCGAGAGATAATCTTTTGCTCATTCATGGGTTAACCCCAGATTGTTTCCCTCAAAAGCATTCTGTCATAGCTGAGCTGCCCCTTATCCTTTCATAAGTACGATGGAGTTCCCGAAGAAAGGACGACAACTTTATCATGATGCATTGGAATAAATAGTTGAAGACATCAACGAAAGGGATTGACTTCTTCGAGAAGATCCATTAGAATATCGTAACCAAAACTTTCCCCCTTACTCCCCTCTTAAATCTCGGGACGAGATTTCTTGTAGTGGAGGAGAATTGTGACGCCCGGGTAATTAAGCTACAGTAACCCTCTGGTAATGATGCCACGTCACCTCGATTACTGTTGATAATCTCGGGTCAGTCGGAACCCAGTTCAACTTTCAAATTTAAAACAAAGACAAACAATAAAAGTTTTCAAATATTAAAACCGAATCATTCTCGTTGTGACAAATAATGCATAAGTAATAAAGGTGGAGAAACCAACATCTTTAAAAGTGTTTGAGTGAAAAATAAATAAAACAGTAGCAAAATAATTAATTGAACGCCTTTTATAATTAATAAAATGTTAAACTAATTTTTTATTGGAGGTTTAAACTTTTGTGGTAGAGGTATAATTAGTGATACAAATTTAGGCACAACTGTTGTGATTTATAAAACTAAATAAAATAAAATAATAAAAGAACAAAACAGAAAACGAGACAAATAAAAAAATAAAGAAATGGGGCAAAGCCACCCCCTCTACCTGGGCCAAATGGCCCATCTGGCCATCTAGGCCAACCAGGCCAGCGGCCGGCCCACCCTCGCTTCCCCTTATCCCCCGTAGCCCTAACCCACCAACCGCAGCACCTCCCACTCCCCCCCCCACGATCCCTACGCTCCCCTCCTCTACCTCCCCGATTGGATCGGGGGATCGACCCCGATGCCACCGCCCTGGACCACGTCACCGGAGCCGCCACCGCTGCCCTCCACCTCGACCTCCCGTCCTCGGCCGCCCCACCG
>NC_041393.1:383824067-383825357 GCF_002162155.2 Triticum dicoccoides | reverse complement strand
TCGTGCTCGCGGTGAGCACGCGCGCACCCGCGCGCCCCGTCGCGCCCGTTGTCGCTCGTGCCACCTGCGGCTGTTGCCGCCCACGCCGCCGTCCCGCTCCGCCTGCAGCCCCCGTGCACTACTCCTGCCTTCCCCGCTAACGACCGCCGGGCCCGCACCTCGCCGAGACCACGTGCGTGGCGTCCCGGTACCTCGCCGCCCCTGGCTGCCTCCTTGTCGCCGGCGGCAGCGCCACTGGCCGCGCCCGAGGCCATCGCTTGGGCTCGCCCCGGTGGGCGCTCGTGGCCGTGCCCGTGAGCCCGCGCGCCCACACGCCCATAACCACTAAGGCCCCTATGGGCCACAGACATGTGGGGCCCGGCCCCAGAACGGTTTCATAAAAAAAAAATTTTAAAAAAAATATATATATATTAAATAAATAAATAAATAATAATTAAATTAATTAATTAATTAAGGAATTAATTAAGTTAATTAATCATAATTAGATTAACCTAATTAACTAATTAGTTTAATTAAACAGTAATTAGATTAGCTAAACATTAATTAGACTAAACAGTCAATGACGAACGGGACCCACCTGTCGGGTTGACCAAGTCAACCCTGTTGACTGCTGACGTCAGCATGACGTCATGCTGACGTCATAAATTCATTTTCGAATTAAATAATTAATTAATTAAATTCCAGAAATTAATATAATCTTTAGAAAATCATATCTTTTAATCCGTAACTCGGATTAAAATATTTTCAACATGAAAGTTGCTCAGAACGACGAGACGATTCCGGGTACGCAACCCGTTCGTCCGCCACGCGTCCCTAGCATAGAGAACCTGTAACATTTCACCTCCGGTTCATCTGTCCGAAAACACGAAACACCGGGAATACTTTCCCGGGGGTTTTCCCCCCCTTCACCGGTATCACCTACTACCGCGTTAGGGCACACCGAACACCGCGTATTGCCTTGTTATATTTTGTGATGCTTTGTTTGCTCTGTATTCATTATTTCTTCCCCCTCTTCTCTCCGGTAGACTACGAGACCGACGCTGCTGCTGACCAGTTCGACTACGGAGTTGACGACCCCTCTCTCTTGCCAGAGCAACCAGGCAAGCCCCCCCCCCCTTGATCACCAGATATCGCCTATTCTACTCTATACTGCTTGCATTAGAGTAGTGTAGCATGTTACTGCTTTCGTTAATCCTATTCTGATGCATAGCCTGACATTGTCGCTACATCTGTTGATACCTTACCTGCAATCCTATATGCTTAGTATAGGATGCTAGTTTATCATCATTG
>NC_041393.1:383819655-383820428 GCF_002162155.2 Triticum dicoccoides | reverse complement strand
CCGGCGAGGGCGGCGGCGGCCGGCGCCGATGCTCCCGGGCGGTGAGGGAGCCGCGGGCGGCGGCGCGGAGGCGGCGGCGGCCGGCCGCGGGGAAGAGGCGGCGAGGCGACGCGAGGGCGGCGGCGGGGCGACGCGGGCTCGGAGGGCCCCGCGTGGGCCTGCGGGCCGGCGGCCGCGGCGATGTGGTCCTGCCACGTGGCGCGACCCGGCTGGCTGAGGCGGGCGGCGGCGGACGTTGTCCGGCCGGGGCGGACACGTCTGTCGGCGCGGATCTGGCGGGGATGATTTTTTTTAGGGTTTCGGGGAGAGGGAGAGATCCGAAAATGGAGGGGGTGTATATATAGGCATAGAGGGAGCTAGGAGAGTCCAAATGAGGTGCGGTTTTCGCCCACACGATCGTGATCGAACGACCGAGACGATGGAGCAGAGTTTGGTGGGTTTTGGGCCAAATTTGGGGGGTGTTGGGCTGCAACACACACGAGGCCTTTTCGGTCCCTCGGTTAACCGTTGGAGCATCAAACGAAGTCCAAATGATACGAAACTTGACAGGCGGTCTACCGGTAGTAAACCAAGGCCGCTTGGCAAGTCTCGGTCCAATCCGGAAATGTTTAATCCCCACACACGAAAGAAAGCTAGAAATGACCACCGGAGGAGAACGAAGCGCCGGAATGCAAAACGGACAACGGGGAAAATGATCGAATGCATGAGATGAACATGTATGCAAATGCAATGCACGTGATGACATGGTATGAGGTGCATGAAAACAAAAACAA
>NC_041393.1:383818011-383819545 GCF_002162155.2 Triticum dicoccoides | reverse complement strand
CTATGCGGGATGCGATGCGGGATGCAAAATGCAAGATATGACAGGAAATGCATGAACCTGGCCTCAACTTGGAAAACCAAGTGTGCCACTGGATAGAGGGGATGAAATCGATTGAAAACGATATAAAGATCATTGGAATCGGAGTTACGGTTTGGAAATGGCAAGCGTTTTAAGATATGACACCGGTCTGCGATTTACAGCAAGTAGGCATCTAAATGCAACGAAATGAGCATGCTACGACCACCAAACATGAAAACAAAATACATGGCAGTGATGTACACAAGATGGTTGACAAAACACTAGCACTGAGCCATAGGCAAATTCATCCATTAAGAGGTTCAAACAAGCATGGCTAAAACGCAAATGCAAAACAGATCTCAGACTTAGTGAAATTAACACTAGTCTGAAATTTCAGATCACGATGCTCTCTTCGGAGCAGTAAAACAACATGATAGAAAACCTGAACATGACAAGTAAGAACATGGCATGGAGCTAATCATCAAGCTTAACAAAACACCCAAAGTGACCTGGGGCCAAAAGGGTTCACAAAATACTCTACCGAGCTCACGAACATCGCTCGAACACAATCAGTTTTCAGACTTAGTGAAAACTGAGACATGCTGAAATTTAACTCACGAAGGCATGTAAACGAGCTCGATGCACTCGCTACGGTGCAAGTCATGGCAAGGAAAGCATATAACCAGCAAGAAGGCACAAAGTGCTAGCTACACATGGAAAGAACAAAGGCATAGCATGCATGGAACACTAACGGTAGCATCGGCAAAATCGCAAACAAGTTGACGATCTGCCCAGATTAACAACGAAGCAAAAGTTGAGCTCGATTGAGTCAACCTAGAGCACTCCACATATGCAAACAAAGACATGGATGGAAAGAGCATAACATAAATATCAAAACTCCCTTACTGATCATCCTCAAAAGAGGCACGGATCACTAGGGAACAAGCTGGACATATGGCATCATGAACTAAAATATCCCAGACTTAGTGAAAATCACTAAGTCCCTGAAATCTGCATTCTCAGGTACCTCTCTTCACAAGCTTGCACAAGACAACACACACATCCTAAAAATGCATGGGTGACACCTCTGGAAAGAAGACAAAATGCTTAACAATTCATCCCAAAGGGGCACAGGCATATCATGCACGAATTAAATATAGCAAAAATGACAAAAGTGCATGATGAACTAACGGATCTGCAATCTAACTCATGAAGCCTCCTTCTAACAGCATTTTGGATATCAAGATGACCTCAAATGCAAATGATACTATGGAATGAAATGATGTACATGTCGAGGCGAAGATTTTGATATGTCATACGCCCAAAACGGAGCTACAGTTGCAAAGTTACGGGACCTCGAACAGAGCAACATGGATCAAAATTTCAGGACTTGGCAAAAAAAATCGGGGTTAGGGTTTACTGTTCACGCGACCGGATCCAGATCGGGATCGCGGCGCGGAAGCCGAGGCGGCGAAGCTCGAGCTCGCCGGAGGAGGGGAGGCCGGCGAGGCGGCGG
>NC_041393.1:383797053-383817299 GCF_002162155.2 Triticum dicoccoides | reverse complement strand
GGGGTGTATATATAGGCATAGAGGGAGCTAGGAGAGTCCAAATGAGGTGCGGTTTTCGCCCACACGATCGTGATCGAACGACCGAGACGATGGAGCAGAGTTTGGTGGGTTTTGGGCCAAATTTGGGGGGTGTTGGGCTGCAACACACACGAGGCCTTTTCGGTCCCTCGGTTAACCGTTGGAGCATCAAACGAAGTCCAAATGATACGAAACTTGACAGGCGGTCTACCGGTAGTAAACCAAGGCCGCTTGGCAAGTCTCGGTCCAATCCGGAAATGTTTAATCCCCACACACGAAAGAAAGCTAGAAATGACCACCGGAGGAGAACGAAGCGCCGGAATGCAAAACGGACAACGGGGAAAATGATCGAATGCATGAGATGAACATGTATGCAAATGCAATGCACGTGATGACATGGTATGAGGTGCATGAAAACAAAAACAACACACGGAGACAAGGACCCGAACCCGAGAAATAAATATAACTTGACACCGGAAACGGCAAGAGTTGGAGTACAAATGGGGAAAGTTACATCTGGGGCGTTACAGGCTCCGACCACCGAGCCCCTGCCGAAGACGAGTGAGTCGTCTCGCGCCCCTTCGGTAGACCAGGACAAGAGAGAAAGGCCTGGATGAGCGCTGGATCTCGCGCGTGGGCGTAGCGTCGTCCACCACAGCCTTTTCCAGGAAGCGGCAGGCGCGCTAGGCCGGCTCAGGGCAGAGCTTGCGGACGTCGAGTCACGCCTTGAGGTGGAAAATTTCCGCCTGGAGCGCGAGTGGCATCAACTGAAGGTCGCCATCAACCTTGGGCACTGGCAGCATGAGCGCACCCCCGCGGAGGCCGAGGGGTCCCTTGCAGCTTCTCGTGAGCCCTGCACCCATTCTCTAGAGGAGGCCCGGGCCACGGACCAGCATCGCGAGGTGGCCGAGGAGCGCGAGAGGGAACTTCAAGCCTTGAATGCCGCCCTTGAACGGCAGATCCAAGTGCGCAGAGCCGCCCTCACAGCGCCACTAGGCAGGACCCCTGCAGATGCAGCGGGGGTTCAGGCTCATGAGGAGGTGTTGGCGCTTGAGGCGTTGGAGCGGAGCTTGCAGTGCGAGTGATTGGAGGTGATGGAGCGCCAAGTAGTTTCGGCCGAGGAAGCCCTTGCCTCTTGGGAGGCGAGAATTTGGCTGGAGGCTGACCAGAAGGTGGGAGGTGCACAAGTCCCTCGTCGAGGAATATTGCCAAAAGTTGGGGCTCTAGGAGACCCGCTTCAAACAACGGTAGGTCGAGCTACAGGGCAAGGACGATGCTCTCAAGGTGAAGCTGGCCGCGACGGAATGGCGCGGGAAGGCCGCCGAAGAAGCCCGGGTCGTCGCCGAGGCCGAGCTATCCTCGCTTCAGCGGCAGGTCACGGGCGTCACGTCCCTTGTGGTAAGGGCTTTGGGTTAGAGCCAACCGTGCCTTGGACACCATCTGCAGTGTGAGCGTTCCTCGATGCTCGAAGACCCAAGGTTAGGGCCAACCGTGCCTTGGACACCATCTGCGAGGGGAACGTCACCCGTCCATACGAAGCCGACGATGCCGGCTACCTCCTCTTCTTCACCCAAATCGTGACCTGCCTCAAAGGCAGGGCCATGAGGGCACGCCAGCTCATCAAACAGAAGAGCCGGGATATCCTTGGGCGCGCATTCTCACACGTCTTCAGCTACCTCCTTAGCCTGGATCCTGATTTCGACTTCAACGCCGTGATAGCCCTCGTGCCCATGGTAACCCAGGGTGACCTGGCAAGCTGGGTGGACGACCATGTGGACGACTTGATCAAGGAATTCACACTAGCCGACGATGTGGCTGCACTCACGACCGAAGAGGGTGGAGCTGATGATGATGACGATGACAGCGACGTGGGCGATAATGCATCCCGCTAGGCTTGTACTTCCCTGCCCTTCCTGCAAAGATTTCGAACACGTCCCCGCGGGGCTGAAAGCATTTGGGGGGGGGGGGCTCCCCTGTAATGTATGGAATGATGATATGCCCTCTGGGTTAATTTTTGAACGTGTCGTCGTGAGCTGGAGGGCTCTTGACTAGAGTAGATGGCGTGACTTCCCTTTCATGTTCGTGGCCATGGGCGGGTTCCTGTATCGCATAGACACATTCCTCTTGGGGCGAGCCCTCCGGGGGCTCGTGAGGGCTTAAAAAGGCTCCTGGCATGCTTGTTAGCCTGCTCGAGGGCGCCACGCGAGGAGACAAATGCCAAAGCTTTGGCAAGGTGTGTACGCAGGCAGGCCTGCGGCAGTGATGTCCTTGGCCCCGAGGGGGCCTTGACGCTGCTCAGGTTAACCCAAGCATGCACACCACACCCAGCCCCCGCTCACGGAGGGGGCAGCACGCGGGAGCCATGCTTTCCAGCCATAAACCAAAGAGCAAAGAACATCGTGATCTTTTTCTTTTAATAAGCATGCGAGACTCAAAATTTCATTTCAAAGATAGCAAATTGGGTTACAAAAGAAGGGCAAAAGGAAACATATGCGTCCGGCACCTATGCTAGTCTTCTCACCAGTGCGGAGCTCAGTGCTTCCACTGGGCGTGGGCATAGTCATTGGGGGACAGTGTCGACTGCCAGCACGGAGCACGGTGCTTTCACTTGGATGTGGGTGGGAGCCCCCGACACTCAGGAGACTCCGGGGTGTGTACAACCCAACTCATTATTACGTGAGAGTGTCACGAGCGGAGATCTTCACGGGCACTCCTTGCTCTTGGCGACGACCCTTCCTAGCGCATCCCGTTACCACCGTTGGGGCGTCTGAAAACCAAGGATGAGACCAAGGTGCAAGGGTCTACGTTGGCAGTGGTTTTGCGATCGCAGGCCCTCTACCGGGGGAAGGGCTCACTGGCGCCTTCCCCGGCAGAGGACCTACCTCTTGACGGCATGCCCCACCGTCGTGGTGATGCCCTGCACTGCGGGGCACGAAGGAATCTCTAGCGTTGGGCTCCCCCGTGCAGCCCCCAGTGCATTCCACCTGCCTGAGGCAGGGCCGACATCCTCAGGTATATGGTCGTGGCGTGGTTCACCTGCGATCCAAGGTTAGTCAATCGTGTCCGAAATAAATTTTTGTAACCTGATGTATACTACGCAACCTTCTTCTTGTAGACGTTGTTGGGCCTCCAAGTGCACAGGTTTGTAAGATAGTAGCAAATTTCCCTCAAGTGGATGACCTAAAGTTTATCAACCCGTGGGAGGCGTAGGATGAAGATGGCCTCTCTCAAGCAACCCTGCAACCAAATATCAAAGAGTCTCTTGTGTCCCCAATACACCCAATACAATGGTAAATTGTATAGGTGAACTAGTTCGACGAAGAGATGGTGATACAAGTGCAATATGGATGGTAGATATGAGTATTTGTAATCTGAAAATATAAAAACAGCAAGGTAACTAATGATAAAAGTGAGCATAAACGGTATTGCAATGCTAGGAAACAAGGCCTAGGGTTCATACTTTCACTAGTGCAAGTTCTCTTAACAATAATAACGTACTTGGATCATATAACTATCCCTCAACATGCAACAAAGAGTCACTCCAAAGTCACTAATAGCGGAGAACAAACGAAGAGATTATGGTAGGGTACGAAACCACCTCAAAGTTATCCTTTCTAATCTATCTATTCAAGAGTTTGTAGTAAAATAACACAAAGCTATTTTTTCTGTTCGATCTATCATAGAGTTCATACTAAAATAACACCTTAAGACACAAATCAACCAAAACCATAATGTCACCTAGATACTCCAATGTCACCTCAAGTATCCGTGGGCATGATTATAGGATATGCATCACACAATCTCAGATTCATCTATTCAAACCAAAACAAAGTACATCAAAGAGTGGCCCAGAGTTTCTACCGGAGAGTCAAGACGAAAACGTGTGCCAACCCCTATGCATAAGTTCATTGAACCTGCAAGTTGATCACCAAAACATACATCAAGTAGATCACGTGAATATCCCATTGTCACCACAGATAAGCACGACAAGACATACATCAAGTGTTCTCAAATCCTTAAAGACTCAATCCGACAAGACAACTTCAAGGGGAAAACTCAATTCATCACAAGAGAGTAGAGGGGGAGAAACATCATAAGATCCAACTATAATAGCACAGCTCGCGATACATCAAGATAGTGTCACCTAAAGAACATGAGAGAGAGAGATTAAACACATAGCTACTGGTACATACCCTCAGCCCCGAGGGTGAACTACTCCCTCCTCTTCATCGAGAGCGTCGGGATGATGAAGATGACCATGAGGGATCCCCCCTTCGGCAAGGTGCCGGAACAGTGCCCCAATTGGTTTTTGGTGGCTACAGAGGCTTGCGGTGGCGGAACTCCCAATCTATTGTGCTCCTCGATGTTATTAGGATATATGGATATATATATATAGGCGAAAGAAGTCGGCTAGGGGAGCCACGAGGGGCCCACGAGGGTGGGGGGCGTGCCCAGGGGGTAGGGCGCGCCTCCCTACCTCATGGCTTCCTCGTTGCTTCCCTGACGTCTACTTCAAGTCTCCTGGATTGCTTTCGTTCCAAAAATAACTCTCCCGAAGGTTTCATTCCGTTTGGACTCCGTTTGATATTCCTTTTCTTCGAAACACTGAAATAGGCAAAAAACAGCAATTTGGGTTGGGCCTCCGGTTAGTAGGTTAGTCCCAAAAATGATATAAAAGTGTAAAGTAAAGCCCGTAAACATCCAAAACAGGTAATATAATAGCATGGAACAATCAAAAATTATAGATACGTTGGAGACGTATCAAGCATCCCCAAGCTTAATTCCTACTCGTCCTCGAGTAGGTAAATGATAAAAACAGAATTTTTGATGTGGAATGCTACCTAACATAATTCTCAATGTAATTCTCTTTATTCTGGCATGAATATTCAAATCCATAAGATTCAACATAAAAGTTCATATTGACACAAGAATAATAATACTTCAAGCATACTAACAAGTAATCATGTCTTATCAAAATAACATGGCCAAAGAAAGTTCATCCCTACAAAATCATATAGTTAGGCCATGTTTCATTTTTGTCACACAAAATACTCCCATCATGCACAAACCCGGTTACAGCCAAGCAATTGGTTCATACTTTTTAATGCGCTTCGGCTTTTTTCACTCTCACGCAATACATGAGCGCGAGCCATGGATATAGCACTATGGGTGGAATAGAATATGATGATGGAGGTTGTGTGGAGAAGACAAAAAGGAGAAAGTCTCATGTTGACGAGGCTAATCAATGGGCTATGGAGATGCCCATCAATTGATGTCAACAGGAGGAGTAGGGATTGCCATGCAACGGATGCACTAGAGCTATAAATGTATGAAAGCTCAACAAAACAAACTAAGTGGGTGTGCATCCAACTTGCTTGCTCACGAAGACCTAGGGCATTTTGAGGAAGCCCATCGTTGGGATATACAAGCCAAGTTCTATAATGAAAAATTCCCACTAGTATATGAAAGTGACAACATGGAAGACTCTCTATATGAAGAATATGGTGCTACTTTGAAGCACAAGTGTGGAAAAAGATAGTAACATTGTCCCCTTTTTTTGGGCCTTTTTTGGCCTTTCTTTTTCTAGGGTACAATGCTCTAATAATGATGATCATCACACTTCTATTTATTTACAACTCATGAATTACAACTCGATGCTAGAACAGAATATGACTCTATATGAATGCCTCCGGCGGTGTACCGGGATATGCGATGAATCAAGAGCAACATGTATGAAAAATTATGAAGGTGGCCTTGCCACAAATACGATGCCAACTACATGATCATGCAAAAGCAATATGACAATGATAAAACGTGTCATGATGAACTGAACGATGGAAAGTTGCATGGCAATATATCTCAGAATGGCTATGGAAATGCCATAATAGGTAGGTATGGTGGCTGTTTTGGGGAAGATATAAGGAGGTTTATGTGTGATAGAGTGTATCGTATCACGGGGTTTGGATGCACCGGCGAAGTTTGCACCAAATATCAAGGTGAGAAAGGGCAATGCACGGTACCGAAGAGGCTAGCAATGATGGAAGGGTAAGAGTGCGTATAATCCATGGACTCACATTAGTCATAAAGAACTGATATACTTATTGAAAAAGTTTTATTAGCCCTCGAAGCAAAGTACTACTATGCGGAAGGGTTGGTAGGAGTTAACCATCGCGCGATCCCGACCTCCACACATAAGGAAGGCAATCAAAAGATCACCTCATGCAACAAATTTGTTACACAACTTTTACCATACGTGCATGCTACGGGAGTTGCCAACTTCAACACAAGTATTTCTCAATTTCATAATTACCCAACTAGCATAACTCAAATATCACCACCTCTATATCTCAAAACAATTATCAAGCATCAAATTGATCATAGCATCTAGTTCACTTTCTATGATAGTTTTTATTATGCCCAACTTGGATGCCCATCATTCTAGGACCAATTTTATAACCATAGCAAATAATATAAGTGAAGCATGAGATCTCAACAATTTCTACGAGACTCTCAAAATAATATAAGTGAAGCATGAGAGCTCAACAATTTCTACAAAATAAAACCACCGCAGTGCTCTAAAAGATATAAGTGAAGCACTAGAGCAAAATTATATAGGTCAAAAGATATAAGTGAAGCACATAGAGTATCTAATAAATTCTGAATCATGTTGTGTCTCTCCCAAAAGGTGTGTACAGCAAGGATGATTGTGGTAAATTAAAAAGCAAAGAATCATATCATACAAGATGCTCCAAGCAAAACACATATCATGTGGTGAATAAAGATATAGCTCCAAGTAAAGTTACCGATGAACGAAGACAAAAGAGGGGATGTCATTCGGGGCATCCCCAAGTTTAGGCTCTTGGTTGTCCTTGAATATTATCTTGGGGTGCCTTGGGCATCCCCAAGCTTAGGCTCTTGCCACTCCTTATTCCATAGTCCATCGAATCTTTACCCAAAACTTGAAAACTTCACAACACAAAACTCAACAGAAAACTCGTAAGCTCCGTTAGTATAAGAAAATAAATCACCACTTAGGTACTGTTGTGCACTCATTCTAAATTCATATTGGTGTAATATTTACTGTATTCCAACTTTTTTATGGTTCATACCCTCCGATACTACTCATAGATTCGTCAAAATAAGCAAACAACACATAGAAAACAGAATCTGTCTAAACAGAACAGTCTGTAGTAATCTGTATAAAACGTATACTTCTAGAACTCTAAAAATCCTACCACATTAGGAAAACCTGAGAAATTTGTGTGTAAATCCAGATAAAAAGGAATCAGATCAAAATCACATTTCTGTGAATTATCAAAACTAATTTACTGGGCGCAAAAGTTTCTGATTTTCAGCAGGATCAACACAACTATCACTGTAAGCTATCCTAAAGGTCTTACTTGGCACTTTATTGAAACAAAAGCTATAAAACATTATTACTACAGTAGCATAATCATGTGGACACACGAAAAAAGCAAGGGTAAATATTGGGTTGTCTCCCAACAAGCGCTTTTCTTTAATGCCTTTCTAGCTAGGCATGATGATGACAATGATGCTCACATAAAAGATAAGAATTGAAACATAACGGGAGCATCGTGAAGCATATGACTAGCACATTTAAGCCTAACCCACTTCCTATGCTTATGGATTTTGTGAGCAAACAACTTATGGGAACAATAATCAACTAGCATAGAAAGGAAAAACAAGCATAACTTCAAGATTATAAGCACATAGAGAGGAAACTTGATATTATTGCAATTCCTACAAGCATATTTTCCTCCCTCATAATAATTTTCAGTAGCATCATGAATGAATTCAATAATATAACCATCACATAAAGCATTCTTTTCATGATCTAGAAGCATAGAATTTTTATTACTCTCCACATAAGCAAAATTCTTGTCATTCAGAATAGTGGGAGTATCATAAGAGACTCGAATACTATAAATTGTTTCCACATTAAAAGAGTAATGTTCAGAAAAAGGGTAATCATGATCATGAAATTTTTTATAAATATAATCATCACTACTTTTTATAGCATAAGTTTCATCACAATAATCATCATAAGTAGCAACTTTGTTCTCATCATAATCAATTGAAACCTCTTCCAAAATAGTGGATTCATCACTAAATAAAGTCATGACCTCTCCAAATCCACTTTCATAAATATTATAAGATTCAACACCCTCCAAAATAGTGGGATCATTACTTCGTAAAGTTGACACTCTTCCAAACCCACTTTCATCAGTATAACCATCATAAATAGGAGGCATGCTATCATCATAATAAATTTGCTCCTCAAAACTTGGGAGGCTAAAAATATCATCTTCATTAAACGTAACATCCCCAAGCTTAGGACAAACATTAATTGCAGAAAATATATTCTCAAACATGTCATTCTCATCAAACATAGCATCCCCAAGCTTGGGCCTTTTCATATCATAAGCACAATCACTCTCATCATTAATAGTATGGATAGCACCAATAGTATAGCAATTATCATCATGACAATGAGTAATAGGAGAAACATCATTTGGGAGGGATACCTTTCTAACTTTGCTTCTCCGTCTTTTCTTTTTCTTCTTCACATCATGTGTGGGTTTAACCCTCTTTTTTGAGCTCCTTATTAATGAGTGTCGGTGTCAAAACCGGCGGATCTCGGGTAGGGGGTCCCGAACTGTGCGTCTAGGCGGATGGTAACAGGAGACAAGGGACATGATGTTTTTACCCAGGTTCGGGCCCTCTCGATGGAGGTAAAACCCTACTCCTGCTTGATTGATATTGATGATATGGGTAGTACAAGAGTAGATCTACCACGAGATCAGAGAGGCTAAACCCTAGAAGCTAGCCTATGGTATGATTGTTGTTCGTCCTACGGACTAAAACCCTCCGGTTTATATAGGCACCGAAGAGGGTTAGGGTTACACAGAGTCGGTTACAATGGTAGGAAATCTACATATCCGTATCGCCAAGCTTGCCTTCCACGCCAAGGAAAGTCCCATCCGAACACGGGACGAACTCTTCAGTCTTGTATCTTCATAGTCCAGGAGTCCGGCCAAAGGCTATAGTCTGGCCATCCGGACACCCCCTAATCCAGGACTCCCTCAGTAGCCCCTGAACCAGGCTTCAATGACGACGAGTCTAGCACGCATATTTTCTTCGGCATTGCAAGGCGGGTTCCTCCTCCGAATACTTCATAGAAGATTCTGAACACAAGGATAGTGTCCGGCTCTGCAAAATAAGTTCCACATACCACTGTAGAGAGAATAATATTTACACAAATTCAATCTGCTGACGTATTCCGTGGCGTGACATCACACCACGGCCAAGCCTTTATTCGAATCGTTTTTACTGTCCCACCTCAGCGCGTTTAGCAAGGTGGTTTCCTTGGCACGTCTTATTAAAGCAGAGATCGTGTCCCCTTATTCTGGGATTCTCATTAATACGGGCGTGGGTAACCCAGTCGTGCCCGTTGGCACGTTTCCTCTATCGAAGGCGAGCCCCGAACGGTCATGGGGAAGGCTCTTGGTATTCAACCTCTTTATGAAGAGACCAAGGCTCTGCTCCTTTCTTTCAATCTCAATCGAATCCGCCCCTCGCCTCGAGTTCCAACACTCAAATCTCCAGATACAGGCGCTTCGGACCTTCGATGGTGTCCGGCTCCGACCTGCAAGGCCGGTGGATGCCTTCCTCCGTTACGGAAGAAGACGTGCTAAAGCTAAGAGATGCCAGGTATCTAACCGGTGAAATTTCGTATAGGCTGCCTGCCCAAGGGCAGGTTATTCCCACTCCCAAGCCTGGTGAAAGCGTGGTGTTCGCGTCTCACTTCCTTCGGGGGCTAAGCTTCTCGACGGACCCCTTCGTGACGGGGCTCATGTTTTACTATGGGTTGGAATTTCACGACTTGGATCCGGAGTACATCCTCCACATCTCATCATTCATCGTCGTGTGCGAAGCCTTCCTCCGTATTACCCCTCACTTTGGATTGTGGCTCAAGACCTTCAAAGTGGAGCCGAAGATGATCAAGGGGCAACAGGCAGAGTGCGGAGGGGTTGTTATAAGCAAGAATGCTGATGCTCTGTGGCCCGAGGGATCTTTTCAAGAGGAGCTCGACTTATGGCAACAAGAGTGGTTTTATATCACAGCTCCTAGGGGCACCAAATGGGTGGCGCCACCTGCCTTTCGCTCGGGTCCTCCACCGCAGCTGGCATCATGGGTCAATAAAGGACTTGACTGGGGGCCGTCCAAGGATGTGCCCTTGTTGTAGGGCCGCACTCGAGACCTCCTAGAGAGAGAGATCACTCTGGTCATAGTAGCGCAGGTCATGCTAATTCGTCGCATCCTGCCCTGCAGACGTCGCCCCCTTCGCCTGTGGGAATTTAACCCGGAGGGACCATGAGCTCTCCAACATTTTATGGGCGCGACGCCGGTGGAGATGTACAAGCTTTTCTTCGGATCACAAGAGATGTGTCCGGACTTGACCGAGGACGCAGGTCTGAGCTGCAATCGCCCGGATACTCAAGTAAGTAGCCATGTACCCGGGCACGCTATCCCATATTCATCACAAACTTGCCCTTTAAAAGAGCTGTCCTTTGAACAGGAGTGGGTAGCGAAAGTGAAGTTAATCAGGTGTCCGGCCCCCCTCCCTGAGACCATGCCGGATCCCGTGTTAACCAGGATGCTGGAGGTTGCGCCTTCGGAAGAAGGTGAAGGGGGGAACAAGGAAGATACCACCTCCGCGAAGGAGGCTGCCAGGAAAGGAGGGATCGAGAATCCCTCCATCAAAGGGAAGAAGAGGACCGCCTCTGAAGATTTGGAGACCATGGTCTCAAAGCGGGGGAAGAAATCTTCGTTAGAGGGTCCTGCGCCGAGAGATGCCTCGGTCGCATTATGCCCCCAAGGGGATCAGCCCTCCACTGAGCCGTAAGTAAAAAGGGGAGTTTTTATTAAAATAAAGGATATCCCTGCCCTATTTCTAATGAAGATAACCAGAGTTTTACCTTGTAGTTCGGATCTTAGCCCTTCTCAGCAGAGCTCATCTTCGAGGGATCTTCGTCCGGAGATGATAGAGAGCGAAACGCCTCCCCCTACCATACCGTCGTGCGAGGCGGGCGACCCTGAGGTGTCGTCGTGGAGGGTTTCTCCGAGTCCGGCGAGGCCAGAAGGCAGTCATATTTCCCCTCAAAGCCCTCCGCGTCCGGCCTTCAAAAAAGGCCATCGGACGAGTCTGGCACCACCTGGTGTATGGTCGGAGGAGCTGAAGGATCTGCTCGGGCGAGCATCTATCTTAGAAGATCACCGTGCATTAATGGGTACGGTGATTGAAAGGATTTCATCCGCTGTGAGCGGATTGCACAAAGCCATCAGAAGTTTACCGACAGGTTTTGAGGTACGCAAAATGATGTACCTTCTGACAGTTCCGCATATAAAATGCGCCCTGTGTAGATAGTAGCCCCTGAGGCACGGTGTGTTTTCAAAAATGACAGCGCGCCGAGCATCATAATCCCAGGTATAATGTGTTGCCCTTCCTATGCAGGTGGCGAAGGGTCCAGTGGCTAGCCGGACTGATGAATTTGCCGAACTAAAGCGGCAACTTGACATGGCAGATGTCGACATCGCGCTTGTCAATAGGCGACTTGACGAGTCACAAGGTATGCAATTTCCCCGCGGACACCTGGTGAGGGAGCTTGATGCCCGTGCCTTACAACAAGTATGCTTGACGCAGATGGTGCCACTGCCATGGAGAACCTGCGGGCGGAGCTCGCCCGAGCCAAGGAGCAGGCCAGAAAGAGTGACGCGGCTGCCTTAAAGGCGACCGAAGAGCTAAAATCCGAACAGGCCGCTCACTGCCGAAGCAAGAAGGAAATGGCTGAGATGGCCGTGGAGTTGAAGAATGCTGCCGACCGCTGCAAGCTTCTTGAAGAAGAAGATCGAGCGGTACAATAGGACCTGAAGAAGGCCACTACCAAGGCCAAGGATGCTCGCTCTGCGATTAGAGCTATGAAGGAGGACCTGCGTCAGGCCGGAGATATCGCGGCTGGAAATCCCTTCCTGCTGCGGAGGAAGTTCATGGATCCTAAATATGCTCAGTTGGACCAGCTGTGGAGTTCGGAGGATGCTTATCTGGACTTGGCGGCAAGTGCCGCGGACGCGGCCGAACACTTCCGAGATCAAAAGGATCACGAAATGGAAAAGGTTTTTTGGTTGCAGTTCCATAATCCAGAGCGCCCTCTTCCATTAACCGATCGCTTGGCCGACTGGGCGGAGCTGAATAGGTTATCCGGACTTGCGATGAAGGATGTCGTGAGTCTTTTGTGGACGAAAAGGCCCGAGCCGAAGAGTTATTTTGGCTTAGTGCAGCAGTTCCTTGGTGCGGTGCCGCATATCAATGCAATGAGGAGGTCGGCATGCATAGAGGGTGCGCGGATGGCTCTTGGCCGTGTCAAGACATACTGGGCAGAGATGAAGGCCACCGATGTTGCATCCCCAGATTTGGACGGAAGCCGAGTACCTGTCGAGCAATATTTTCAGGAAATTCTACAGGGCGCTCGTTTAATAGAGACGCAGTGCTTGAAGGATATTATGTTCGAATAACATGTATTATTGTGAAACAATGTTCCGATGAAATATAAAATCTTTTTATACTTGTGCCTTCAAGAATTAAATTACCTCCTGTGCGGCTGTTAATGTATATGTGTATATAACCTGAAAGATGGCAGTCTTCGGCTTCAGCCCCCACGCATATAATGCGGGGGTGTTTGCAAAAGGCGCATTTTCACACTTGATCCAACGTCTTGGTCCTATAAAGGAGGTGGTAGTGTAGCAAACTAGGAAACCGGACTATAATGTTTTATCACTTTCACTTAGCCATAGGAGTTTGATAATGGGGCTACTATATAGCCCCTAGGGGCACCGCGCTCACCCGAATTCGGGGCGTGTATGTGACTGACCGGGAAACGGCCCTTCGTCAATGCGGAGGAATCCTATAGATTCTGGCGGGACATCGAGTGGTTGACCAGTCTCACGCCATATCATGACAGTCAGTTTTCGGCTTTCTCTACTGAGGTGCTCGCCTGGACGAACCGGGGCACAATCGCAGTAGTTCTCCTGGTGCCGCGTTAGCCGATAGAGCGGAATGTAAGGCAGCAAAACACAGGAGCCGGTCAAACCCAACATTTGACCAAAGACATGATTCGGAGCTGATGCATATAAGGCCTAACTTGAGACGCCGAACACTCCCTAAGGTATTCGGTCTTTATGTAAACGGGCCGAACAACGCCCTAGGTAATAAGCCCCTGGTGTCCAGGTACGCGCAAAATTCCGACGTGGCGCATGCCAAAACGCGAGGCTCCTCCTCGGTTATAGCAAGAAACCGGGGGATGTGTATCAACAAGAGACAGTAAAAAAGGTTTTCGCAGGGTCTTAATCTGAAAAGAATCCTTCCAAAGGGTCCCTACTGCACGTCTGCGCCTGTGTCTCCGTTGTGCCATATCCTGGGCGGGTGTAGCACGGTGTTCATCTATAAAAGAGAGGAACTTAGTTGAAAAATATTGTGTGAAAATGTACGTTATACTAAATAAGCAAAGTACAATTAAAAAAATGAATAAAATTGAGCTTTAATGTCTTTTATTGTACATACGCGGAGCCCCTAGTGCGAGGGTACGCGGCTAGTAAGCCCTTGTATGTTTACGCCGGACTCGTCTAACCATGTCCGGGGTCGGGACGACCTATTTAGGTGCTTTGATTAGTGAAGCCGGTTTGGTGTGTGGCTGTCAAGGCAGTTACACAATCTTCCGCGCTCGAGGAACACTTGATACTTCCCTTTAAGGAGATGATGCCTTGTGGACCAGACATTTTAAGTGTAAGGGATGCATAATGCGGTATTGCGTTAAAGCGGGCGAAAGCTTCGCGTCCCAGTAGTGCTTGGTAGCCACTTGTAAATGGGGCGAGGTGGAAGGTTAACTTTTCGCGGCGGAAGTTGTCGGGTGAGCCGAACACAACTTCTAGCAGTAGAGAGTCCGTACAATGGGCATATGGGCCTGGTATTACCCCTTGAAAGGAAGTGTTGCTATGGCAAATTTTGGTTGGGTCTATCCCCATTTTGTGGATTGTGTCCTGATATAGCAGGTTTAGATCACTGTCGCCGTCCATTAGGACTTGTGAAAATTGGAGTCCATCGATTATCGGATCTAATATCAAGACAGTCCATCCTGCATTCCGGATACTTCTAGAGTAATCCTGATGGTCGATGGTGATTGGTTTCGACAACCAGTGGCGGGACTCCTCTAGGATAGGCCGTATGGCGCGTATATCTATGGGCGCCGTTCTGTTTTTCCCTTTTGTCACGTAAAGTGAGTTTAATGATTTGACTTCTTGTGGGAAATTCTTTTGTTGTCCGGTGCTCTGCTTGTGGGGTTCGTCATCATCCTCTCTTGGTGTGTTGAGCCCCTTGTGTTCGGCGTTGAGTTTGCCGGACTGCTTGAAGACCCAACAATCTCTGTGGGTATGGTTTGCAGGCTTCCCGGGAGTACTGTGGATTCGGCATATCTTGTCCAATATTTTGTTTAAGTTAGATAGCTCGTCCTTGTTATCCTTAAGGGGCAGTTTTTTATGATCCTGCCGCGAGCTTTTGAATCCGGCGTTGACTGCCGTGCTCTTCGGGGTGTTTCCCTTGGTCCGGTGTTGGTCCCTGCTGCGTCGCGGTTTCCCGTTTCCATCCCTGACTTTGGATGTACTTGGGTCGTTGGTACTGCATCTTGCCAGCCAGCAATCTTCTCCTGCGCAAAAGCGGGTCACGAGGCTTGTTAATGCGGCCATTGTTCTTGGCTTTTCTTGGCCGAGGTGTCTGGCGAGCCATTCGTCTCAGACGTTGTGTTTGAAAGCTGCTAAGGCTTCGGCGTCCGGACAGTCGACTATTTGGTTCTTTTTAGTAAGGAATCTGTTCCAGAATTTTCGGGCTGACTCTCCGGGTTGTTGAGTTATGTGACTTAAATCGTCTGCATCCGGAGGTCGGACATAGGTCCCTTGAAAATTTGCCCGGAAAGCATCCTCGAGTTCTTCCCAACTTCCAATGGTGTTTTTGGGGAGGCTTTTGAGCCAATGCCAGGCCGTCCGATTGAGCTTGAGGGGCAAGTATTTTATGGCGTGGAGGTCATCTCCTCTAGCCATGTGTATGTGGAGGATGTAATCCTCAATCCAGACTCCAGGGTCTGTTGTTCTGTCGTATGCCTCTATGTTTACGGGCTTGAATCCCGCTAGAAATTCATAATCTAGAACCTCATCGGTGAAACATAGGGGATGTGCGGCACCCCTATATTTAGGTGTACCGTAATATTCGGATACTTGACGTGTTGCATTGCTTACTAGAGCTTGCTTTCTTGGACCATAGATAGATCTAACTGGGCCATCCTTTTGATGCGAATCTGTGTGCGGATCGCGTGCCGGCTTGTGTGCGGCGCCGTTTGCCGCTCTATGTTTGCCATGGGGTCATCTATCCGACCGGGTGGTCTCCTTGTTCTTTGATTGCGGGGGCTCTACGGCCTCCTCATCAAATTCGGGCAGTAGTTTTCGCTTCGGGTAGCTCTTTGTTCGGCGATTGTCGCCGTATTTGTCTGCGGTGTTGAGTACTTTGCTCCATCTGATTCTGAGCGCATCTTCCGCTGTTTTGAGCTTCCGCTTCTGCTTTTTCAGGCTACGTGCAGCGGCGACGAGCCTTTTGTGGAGGTTCTTCTGCTCCGGCAACTTGTCCAGCATGAGATCGTCTATACTGTTATCTTCACTGGGGACGGATTGTTTATCCATATTGTCCTGTTTGAACGGTTGCTCGATAGCATGTTCGTCATCCACCGGTTCGCCCTGCTCTATGGCTGGGTTTGTATGGCTGTTGTCTTTGTCGAGGTGGGATTTTGAGCGGCGCTTACGTCGCCGTTTTGACTGCTTTTCAAGGGAATGATCCCTCGTGGCGTCCCGTTGTTCCTCATTGTCGCTTCCTTTAGGTGTGTCCACCATGTATACATCGTGAGATGAGGTGGCTGTCCAGTGCCTTATAGGTGCTGGTTCATTCTTATCTCCTACATCATCGTCCATACCGTCGATGTCTTCGGAGTCGAAATCGAGCACGTCGTTTAAAATTTTGACAGTGGCTACGAAGTGGGTGGTGGGTGGGCTTTGAATTTCTTCGTCGTCCGCATCCCAACCTTGCTGACCATAATCCGGCCAGGGCTCTCCTGATAAAGAGAGAGACTTTAGTAAATTCAAAACGTCGCCAAAGGGCGGGTGCTGAAAGATGTCCGCGGCAGTGAACTCCATGATCGGCGCCCAATCGGATTCGATTGGCAGGGGCGCAGAAGGTCCGGAGTCCGGAGAGGAGTCCGGCACCTTGGAGTCACGAGCTTCGCAAAGGACAGGGTTGGTGTTCGTCTCAATCGCCATAGAGATAGCAGCCCCCGAGGCGGTGTCCAGCCACCCATCCTCGATCGGCGCAGTCGGCTCTGAGCTAAGGGTCGGAGCGGACACTGGTGCGGCCTCCAGGGCACTGTCCGGTGGCAGAGCTAGATCATGCCCTTCGTGACAGTGCGGCACGCTTGGCTGTGGCTCGAACCTGTCGAAGATCAAGTCTCCGCGGACGTTAGCCGTGTAGTTCAGACTTCCAAATCTGACCTGATGGCCAGGGGCGTAGCTTTCAATCTGCTCCAGATGGCCAAGCGAATTGGCCCGCAGTGCAAAGCCGCCAAATACGAAGATCTGTCCGGGGAGAAAAGTCTCACCCTGGACCGCATCATTGTTGATGATCGGAGGAGCCATCGGGCCTAAAGATGACGACACAGAGGAACTCTCAATGAAAGCACCAATGTCGGTGTCAAAACCGGCGGATCTCGGGTAGGGGGTCCCGAACTGTGCGTCTAGGCGGATGGTAACAGGAGACAAGGGACACGATGTTTTTACCCAGGTTCGGGCCCTCTCGATGGAGGTAAAAACCTACTCCTGCTTGATTGATTTGATGATATGGGTAGTAGAAGAGTAGATCTACCACGAGATCAGAGAGGCTAAACCCTAGAAGCTAGCCTATGGTATGATTGTTGTTCGTCCTACGGACTAAAACCCTCCGGTTTATATAGGCACCGAAGAGGGTTAGGGTTACACAGAGTCGGTTACAATGGTAGGAAATCTACATATCCGTATCGCCAAGCTTGCCTTCCACACCAAGGAAAGTCCCATCCGGACACGGGACAAAGTCTTCAATCTTGTATCTTCATAGTCCAGGAGTCCGGCCAAAGGCTATATTCCGGCCATCTGGACACCCCCTAATCCAGGACTCCCTCAATGAGATTGGTTGAATAGAAAGCTCCTCCTCGTTACCTGATTCATCATAAGAAATAATAAGAGGATATTGGGAGGTCTCTTCCCTTTCATTAGTATTCTCTTCTTCTTCTATTTGCTTTATTTTCTTTATGTAATTGGCAATATAAGGATTTTCAATGCAATTCACCGCACAATACATAAAAATTTCTTCTAGATCAAAATCAAGAAAACTATCAAGATTAAATTTTGGAATACCCTCAGTTATACGTTTCATTTCTTGATACCCCAAAAGAAGACTAAGCTCTTTATGATGCTCAAGGGTAATCAAGTTATCACAATTTTTGGACACAATTCGATCATGAAACAATTTGCATTGGAGATTTAAATGACCACGTTCATTGCAAAGTTCACAAGGATGGCGATAAATATTGAATCTTTCAGCACAATCATCCCTTTCTTGCAACCATTTAGGTCCAAATACTTATGCCTCTTGCAAAATCTATCTTCCCTATTTGGTGTATACTTGCAAGCTCTATGTATTCCACAAAAGTTGACATGCTTATAAGAGACATTTTCATCATGACTAGTGCAATCATCATTAGTACTATGGATATTCAAAGAGTTCATACTAACAACATTGCAATCATGCTCATCATTCAAAGATTTAGTGCCAAACATTTTATAGACTTCTTCTTCTAGCACTCGAGCACAATTTTCCTTTCCATCATTCTCATGAAAGATATTAAAAAGATGAAGCGTATGAGGCAAATTCAATTCCATTTTTTATGTAGTTTTCTTTTATAAACTAAACAAGTGATAAAACAAGAAACAAATAGATTCGATTGCAAGATCTAAAGATATACCTTCAAGCACTCACCTCCCCGGCAACGGCGCTAGAAAAGAGCTTGATGTCTACTACGCAACCTTCTTGTAGACGTTGTTGGGCCTCCAAGTGCAGAGGTTTGTAGGACAGTAGCAAATTTCCCTCAAGTGGATGACCTAATGTTTATCAATCCATGGGAGGCGTAGGATGAAGATGGTCTCTCTCAAGCAACCCTGCAACCAAATAACAAAGAGTCTCTTGTGTTCCCAACACACCTAATACAATGGTAAATTGTATAGGTGCACTAGTTCGGCAAAGAGATGGTGATACAAGTGCAATATGGATGGTAGATATGAGTATTTGTAATCTGAAAATATAAAAACAGCAAGGTAACTAATGATAAAAGTGAGCGTAAACGGTATTGCAATGCTAGGAAACAAGGCCTAGGGTTCATACTTTCACTAGTGCAAGTTCTCTCAATAATAATAACATACATGGATCATATAACTATCCCTCAACATGCAACAAAGAGTCACACCAAAGTCACTAATAGCAGAGAACACACGAAGAGATTATGGTAGGGTATGAAACCACCTCAAATTATCCTTTCTGATCGATCTATTCAAGAGTCAGTAGTAAAATAACACGAAGCTATTCTTTCCGTTCGATCTATCATAGAGTTCGTACTAGAATAACACCTTAAGACACAAATCAACCAAAACCCTAATGTCACCTAGATACTCCAATGTCACCTCAAGTATCCGTGGGCATGATTATATGATATGCATCACACAATCTCAGATTCATCTATTCAAACCAACATAAAGTAGTTCAAAGAGTGCCCCAAAGTTTCTACCGGAGAGTCAAGACGAAAACGTGTGCCAACCCCTATGCATAAGTTCATTGAACCCGCAAGTTGATCACCAAAACATACATCAAGTAGATCACGTGAATATCCCATTGTCACAAGAGATAAGCATGGCAAGACATACATCAAGTGTTCTCAAATCCTTAAAGACTCAATCCGACAAGACAACTTCAAGGGGAAAACTCAATTCATCACAAGAGAGTAGAGGGGAAGAAACATCGTAAGATCCAACTATAATAGCAAAGCTCGCGATACATCAAGATCGTATCACCTCAAGAACACAAGGGAGAGAGATCAAACACATAGCTACTGGTACATACCCTCAGCCCCGAGGGTGAACTACTCCCTCCTCGTAATGGAGAGCGTCGGGATGATGAAGATGGCCACCAGTGAGGAATCCCCCCTCCGGCAAGCTGCCGGAACAGGGCCCCGATTGGTTTTTGGTGGCTACAGAGGCTTGCGGCGGCGGAACTCCTGATCTATTGTGCTCCTCGATGTTTTTAGGGTATATGGATATATATATAGGCGAAAGAAGTCGGTCAGGGGAGCCACGAGGGTCCCATGAGGGTGGGGGTGTGCCCAGGGGGTAGGGCGCGCCTCCCTGCCTCGTGGCTTCCTCGTTGCTTCCCTGACGTCTACTCCAAGTCTCCTGGATTGCTTCTATTCCAAAAATAACTCTCCCGAAGGTTTCATTCCGTTTGGACTCCGTGTGATATTCCTTTTCTTCGAAACACTGAAATAGGCAAAAAAACAGCAATTTGGGCTTGGCCTCCGGTTAGTAGGTTAGTCCCAAAAATGATATAAAAGTGTAAAGTAAAGCCCATAAACATCCAAAACAGGTAATATAATAGCATGGAACAATAAAAAAATTATAGATACGTTGGAGACGTATCATAACCAGTGGTCGTTAACGTCGAAGGTGCTGGAGGGGCGTTGAGCTGGCTCGTAAGGGGCCCCTGCTTCTCGTGACCTTAGCAATCCTGACATTCGGGCCAGCGGGGGAAGCGTGTACGAGCTTCTTCTTTGCTCGTGCGACGCACACGCCATCAGGGGTACTAAGGCCCCAGGGGCCAGTGTCCTCATACCAGCCCCCGGGCCCTGTGCTCCATTGTCCACCACCTCCGATGTCCTGTCTTGCCAGCCCGAAATTGACTCCTCGCTATTGTCGAGGTGGAGACTGCCTGCCCTGGCTGCTCCCTGGGGGGGCGCCCCTTGAGTCAGGCGGGCGGCGCCATA
>NC_041393.1:383781369-383796806 GCF_002162155.2 Triticum dicoccoides | reverse complement strand
AGGGACGAGTAGACGCAAATGGGGCGGGTGCGAGGCCCCTGAGGTGCCCGCGAAGTTGGCATGATGCGGAAAGGTGTCGCGCCCTCGCAAGCAGCATCGAGCAGCTCAACAATGTAGGAGAGCAAGGCATCACAGCCACCTTCAGCTAACCTGCATCGCAGCAACTCGCGCGCCACGATGAGCGCGGCTTGCGCGTTTGCCGGCTCTCAGCGAGTGTGCAGGGACAACACCGCGGCATAGCCGAAGGACCGCACGGTGGCTCGATCGCGACGCCGAGTGGGAGGGGGTGGGAGCGGCCCACGGCACTGGTGGTGGTTGTGACCAGTACCCGCACCAGCCGCAGGGAGCAAGGGGTGATGATGAACCTCGTGGCCGGGAGGTGCTGCCTGGGTGGTGCGAGTGACACAATGCTCAGCATCGGCTTGGGGGACTTCCACCATGGGGACAACGGACGCTGGGCAAGGATAGAGGGGAAACCTTGACACACTACCTGGCACGCCAAATGTCGGATTCAGGGCTCCGCAGACCCAAGGAAGGTTTGAACTCTAGGGCGTGTGCGAAGAACTCAACCTCCCCAGCCAGCCAATGCTCTGCTCTCACGGCCTATCTCGATGAACAGGAAAGGAAATGGACGCGGGAGTTACCTAGGTTCGGGCCACCTTGCGGTGTAAGACCCTACTCCTGCTTTGTGGTGGATTGGCCTCGCGAGGGGCTGAGGATGAACTTGTACAGAGGAAGAACTACCTCAAGAGGTTTGTTCTTGTGTTGGTGTTAGCTTCGGAGGTCCCCCCTTCCTACGGTGGTGGCTAAGCTATATTTATAGTGGCCTCGGTCCTCTTCCTCCAAAACGAAGGCGGGAAGGGATCCCATAGTGGCCGATTTTGAAGGGGGACAAGTAGTACATCCTATCCTGACAAAAGGTGGTCTTCACCTGCAAAGCTTCTGGTAGTGACACCATGGTGGCCTTGGCGATGACATCTGTCCTGCCATCCTGGCGGCCTTGGTCTTGTTACACGGGAATGGAAACCTTTGGCTGATTTCTCGGGACCCAGCACCTACGCTTGCTTCCTTAGCACCAAAGAGGAAACCTGCAGCTCTGCGCTCGCTGGCGCCCGCCTGGCCTTGGTCGTCATGGCTTGCGTCATCTCACCCTCAGGAGGTGAGCGCTTGCATAGGAATCTCCACTCCTCGGGGGGGGCGCTTGGGGAGGCCGCTCCCTCTGGAGGTCTTGGTGTCGTCCGCCTCACGAGGCTTGGCCCCTCGCGAGGGTCTTGCCTTGTTGATGCTGAAGATGGACCGTGCCAGGCCGTCGATGGAGCCACGCCATGGGCCACAGGCAATCAAGTCTGGGTACCCTGGTTCCCAGAACGCCAACAAAATTCAATGAAATAACTATCATGTGATACTTGATTTATATAATCATTTTGAGCATTAAAATCACGATGACAAGTTTCATGGATATCATTATTCTTTATTTCACACATATCATCACAATAATCATCATAGATAGAAACTTTGTTCTCATAGTCAATTGAAACCTCTTCCAAAATAGTGGATTCATCACTAAATAAAGTCATGACCTCTCCAAATCCACTTTTAGCAATATTGTGAAAAGATTCAACACCCTCCAAAATAGTGGGATCATTAACTAGAGTTGACACTCTTCCAAACCCACTTTCATCAACATAATCATCATAAATAGGAGGCATGCTATCATCATAATAAATTTGATCATCAAAACTTGGGGGACAAAAAATATCATCTTCATCAAACATAGCATCCCCAAGAATATGGCTTTGCATATCATTAGCATCATGGATATTCAAAGAATTTAGAAGAAGAAGTCAATAAAATGTTTGGCAGGCAAAACTACAAACTATGTTCTCAGTCAACTTTGCAACTACAATTCATCATATTTTTAGGAAGGGTCTCATATCGGAGCCCTTTGGCAAGTCCACATACTCAACCATCATTTAATATTCTATAATTGCTAACACTCAGCATACATATGAGCAAAAAGTTTCAACTGGACACATAGAAAGATAAGGGCTTATAGTTTCGCCTCCCAACTTATTCACCTCAAGGGTGATGTTAACAACAATAACTCATGCTTACTCATATCCAAATGGGTATATGTGCCTAGATCTTTCCCCACCACATGATGCTTGCCAAAGAGAAAAATAAAAAGAATAGAGGAGAATACTTTGAATCTTGCATAAAAAGTAAATACATAAAAGTAAAATATAGGCCTTTCGTAGAGGGAAGCAGAGGTTGTCATGCGCTTTTTGGTTTTGTATGCACAATCTCTTAATGCAAAAGAACGGCATGTTATATTGCCCCTTATGATAGCAACCTTTATTATGCAGTCTGTCGCTTTTATTACTTTGCCATCACAAGTTTGTACAACGCTTAATTTCTCTTACACTAAATGATCAAACACATTTAGAAGCAATTTTTATTGCCTTATTGCACCGATGACAACTTACTTGAAGGATCTTACTCAATACATAGGTAGGTATGGTGGACTCACAAAACATGAGTTTGGTTTAAGGTTTTTGGATGAACAAGTAGTATCTCTACTTAGTGCGGATTTTTGGCTAGCAAAGATATGGAGCAAGCACCACATGTTGAAGGATCTATGACAATATAACTTCTATGCGAATATGAACAAACATAAATCATGTTGTCTTCCTTGTCCAATGTCAATAGTTTTGGCATATAATATTTAATGGGGACTCACAATAATAAAAGATGTCCAATATAGTGTATTTGCATGTGAATCTTCTCTTCCCTTATTAATTCTTTCATGAATTGCATTATCGACGAATGTTATGTTTGTCAACTTCCAACAAATTTTACCACTTACACTTTCCTTATGTGATGTAACTACTTAACATAAGATTAGCATATGATTTTTTTTTCATTTTTTTCTTTTATTTTGATTGAAACATAAAAGTAAAGAAGCAAAAACTAAAACTAAACTTTATTCTATAACTCTCACTCAATTACATAGATAGATCATGAAACTAGCACCCGGAAATAGATCATACTAAACTTTTATTCAACTAAATCACGAAATAGGTAAGGATCGAACTAAAATAGGTAAAGGTAATAAAAGTGATGGTGATAAGATACCAGGGAATCTCCCCCAAGCTTGGCACGAGCCAAGGGGAGTGCCCATACCCGTGTACTCAAGTCTCCTTTGGTGGGGAAGATGATGCAGGTGGTGGTGATGAGGTAGTAAGTTTGTCCTCTGGCTTCTAGGGAAGGAGCTCACCATCAAAAGAGGATGCACGAGTCTCCTGAGTCCTGCAACTGGCAGCTAAACTCATACCTTTAAATCAAGCTTCATACTCAAAAACTTGGTTTTAAAGATCATAGATTTGGCTTTGCAGAAAATTAATTTGCTCGTTGAAGGTGAAGACGATGTCCTTCATAGACCGGCCATCCACCATGTGATCGTGGGTGAATTCCTGATCATGGAGTGATTGGCGCTGACTCCAGGCCCTACCATCCCTTGGTACTTGAAGATGTCTTGTTCCACCACCTCGAGCCTGGCCTCCATGCTCCCAGTCCTCTTGGGCCCCTGAACATCTCGGATGTGGAGCACCCCATCACGCATCTCAATGGCTTGAGGGTGCTTCATCACCTCTGACAAGTATGGGTTGATGACCTTCTCGAAGGAACTTGTCCTTGGAGGAACTTGGTGGAGCCATGACGATCTAGATCTGATAGGAAAACAACAAGAAAAAAGAACAGAGGATTTCTTCGTGATACGATGGTCAAATCGTCCGGGAGTATATATAAAGATTTTTTATCTTGGGAAACAAGCGTATGGAAGAAAAACAAAGTCGGCAGGGTGCCCGAGGGGCCCACCACCCACCAGGGCGCGCCAGGTGGGGAAGACGCACCCTGGTGTCTTGTGGGCACCTGGGTTGCCTTCCTGGTTGTTTCTTTTTTTTTCCTGTTATTTCTAATATTCCAAAACTGACAGAAAATATTTTTGTGGATTTTTTGGAGTCCGTTTACTTACCATATCACGTACCTCTTCCTTTTCAGGGTCCTGGAGTGTTCTGGAAAGTTTCTTTTATGTGTTCCTCCGGTGTCATTGTTTGGATAATATTGCTTTCAACATTAATAGGTGTACCTGAGATAATAGTGTTTAATTCTTTGTCCATTGACCACCTTCGGGTTAGTACCATCGGCATTATTAATCTTGATAGCTTTAGAGCAATAAACTTCTTTGATAATATATTGTCCTTCCCATTTGGAAAGAAGTTTTACTGCAAAAGTTCTAAAATGAGAGTTGTACAATAGAACATATTCACCCACTTTGAATTCCCACTTTTGGATTCTTTTGTCATGCCACCTTTTAACTTTTTCTTTAAATAGTTTGGCATTTTCATAAGCTTGGATTCTCCATTCATCTTGTGAGCTAATATCGAATAACCTCTTTTCACTGGCAAGTTTTAAATCATAGTTGAGCTCTTTGGTTGCCCAATATACTTTATGTTCTAATTCAAGAGGAAAATGGCAAGCTTTTCCATAAACCATTTTATATGGAGACATACCTATAGGATTTGTATAAGTTGTTCTGGAGGCCCAAAGTGCATCATCTAATTTCTTAGACCAATTCTCTCGGGACCTATTGACAATTTTTTTAATATTAATTTTATTTGTCTATTGCTAAGTTCAACTTGACCACTAGATTGAGGATGATAATGCGATGCAATTCTATGGTTAACATCATATTTAGCAAGCATTTTACGGAAAGAACCATGAATAAAGTGTGAACCACCATCAGTCATTAAATATCTAGGGACTCCAAACCTTGGGAAAAAACTTCTTTAAGCATTTTAATGGAGGTGTCATGATCAACACTGCTAGTTGGAATAGCTTCTACCCACTTAGTGACATAATCAACAGCAACCAAAATACGTGTATACCCATTAGAGGTAGGAAAAGGTCACATATAGTCAAAACCCCAAACATCAAATGGTTCAACAACAAGTGAATAATTCATAGGCATTTCCCGACGCTTACCGACATTACCTATTCTTTGGCATTCATCACAAGATAAGACAAACTTATGGGCATCCTTGAAAAGAGTTGGCCAATAAAAACCAGATTCTAATACCTTATGAGCAGTTCTGTCTCCACCATGATGCCCTCCATAAGCTTCAGAGTGACATTTCCATAGGATTTGTTCCTGTTCATGCTCAGGTACACAACATCTAATAATACCATCTACTCCCTCTTTATAAAGATGTGGGTCATCCCAAAAGTAATGTCTTAAGTCATAGAAGATTTTTTTTCTTTTGTTGGTATGTGAGACTAGGTGGTATAAATTTAGCAACGATATAATTAGCATAGTCAGTATACCAAGGAGTGTTATGAGAAGCATTTATTATAGCTAGTTGTTCATCAGGAAAGCTATCATCAATAGGTAGTGGGTCGTCAAGAATATTTTCTAACCTAGACAAGTTATCAGCTACGGGGTTCTCAGCTCCTTTCCTATTAGTGACGTGTAAGTCAAATTCTTGTAGTAAGAGAACCCACCTAATGAGTCTAGGTTTAGCATCTTTCTTTTCCATAAGATATTTTATAGCAACATGATCAGTGTGAACAACTACTTTGGAATCAACAATTTAAGATCTGAATTTGTCACAAGCAAACACAACTGCTAAAATTCTTTCTCAGTAGTAGCATAATTTATTTGGGCACAGTTTAGAGTTTTATTAGCATAATGGATAACATTTAATTTCTTATCAACTCTTTGTCCTATAACAACACCAATAACATAATCAATAGCATCACACATAATTTCAAAAGGCAAGTTCCAATAGGTGGTTGAACAATTGGTGTAGAAGTTAAGGCTTTCTTAATTGTTTCAAAGGCTTCTACACAATCATCATCAAAAACAAATGGAACATCCTTTTGTACAAGATTAGGAAGAGGCCTAGAAATTTCAGAGAAGTCTTTAATAAACCTCCTATAGAAACTAGCATGACCAAGCAAACAACGAATACCTTTGACGTCCTTAGGACATGGCATTTTCTCAATTGCATCAACTTTAGATTTATTGAGCTCAATACCTCGTTCAGAAATTTTATGTGCCAAGACAATGCCTTCATTAACCATAAAGTGGCAATTCTGTCAATTCAAGACAAGATTAGTTTGGTCACATCTCTGCAAAACTCGATCAAGGCAACCATCAAAAGAAGTTCCATAAATGGAAAATTCATCAATGAAAACCTCAACAGCTTTTCACAAAAATCAGAGAATATAGCAGCCATACATCTTTGAAAGGTAGCAGGTGCATTGCAAAAACCAAAAGGCATACGTCTATAAGAACAAGTTCCAAAAGGGCAAGTAAAAGTGGTTTTCTCTTGATCGGGTTGCAAACAGGTATTTGACAAAAACCAGAATATCCATCTAGAAAACAAAGTGTGTTTGCTTAGATAATCTTTCTAGCATTTGATCAATAAAAGGTTGAGGGTAATGATGTTTTCTACTAGCTTTATTTAATTTTCTAAAATCAATTACCATTCTATAGCCAGTAACAATTCTTTGTGGGACAAGTTCATTTTTATCATTAGGAACAACAGTAATACGTCCTTTCTTAGGGACACAATGAACATGACTTACCCATCTACTATCAGCTATGGGATAGATTATACCTGCTTCCAGAAGCTTTAGTATTTCAGTTCTTACCACTTCTTTCATCTTAGGATTCAACCGTCGTTAGTGATCAACAACAGATTTAGCATCAGGCTCCATATTAGTCTTGTGCTGACATAGAGCGGGACTAATGTCCTTAAGATCATCAAGCGTATATCCAATAGTAGCATGGTGCTTCCTCAGAATTTTTAGTAATCTCTCTTCTTCATGTTATGAAAGGTTAGCACTAATAATAATAGGATATATCTTTTTCCTCGTCAAGATAAACATATTTAACAGTGTCTAGCAATTGTTTTAATTCAAACACAGGATCACCTTTAGGTGGAGGAGGACCTCCTAGAATTTCAATATGCAAATTTTGTTTAAGGAGAGGTTGTTGTTCAAAGAATATTTTATCTATTTCATTTCTTTCATGCAAGTGCATATCATTTTCATGATATAGCAAATATTGTTCTAGTGGGTGATAATCCCCAAGTGCAGGGAATCATCGTAGCAATTCCCAAATGTGGAAGTGATAAGTATGGAGTGTCGAACCCACATGGAGCTAAACGTAAGATCAATATTCTCTCAAGCCCTATCTGCCACTGATACGACTGTACGTGCACCGAACGTTTGCTTCCAACTAGAAACAAGAAATAAAACCGTGTTGTGGGTATAAAGAGGATAACTTTGTATGATATCGGAGAGCTAAAATATAAAAGTAGGTGCTGTTATCATAAATTTAGAATATATTGCTAAATAATATAAATAGCGAGTGTGGAATAATGGTGGATCGGTGTGCGGAATTGTCCTAAGCAATTGTAGCAAGATCTATAGTCGTCATTGCAATTTCATATGAGGGAGAGGCATAAACTAACATATTTTTCCTACTTCGATCATATGCTCTTACGATTGGAACTCTAGCAAGCATCCGCAAATACCAAAGATTCATTAAGGTAAAACCCAACCATAGCATTAAAGCATCAAATCCCCTTTTATCCCATACGCAACAACCCCCTTACTCGCGTTTAAGCTTTTATCACTCTAGCAACCCACTATAAGTGAATCATGCACGTATTGCAACACCCTACAGCGGGAATCCCTCACGCTTGCACGACACGGAGGGCACCATAGGACAGCACCAAAATAAAACATACAACTTGCACCAATCTAGATCATCAATCAACTCAAAGACAAAAGGTATCTACTCAAAACATCATAAGATGGCAACACATCATTGGATCATAATATGTAGCATAAAGCACCATGTTCAAGTAGGGATTACAGCAGGGTGCGAGAGAGTGGACCGCGTAAAAGAGATGAGGATGGTGATGATGATGGTGATGTTGATGAAGACGATCACCGCGGCGATGATTCCCCTCCTGATGGCACTCCGGTGCCACCAAGAGAGAGGAGGAGAGGTTCTCCCCCTTGTGCTTCCTCCTCCATGGTTTTCCCCCTCTGGTCCTTGGCCTTAATGGTGATGATGGCCCCTCCGAGATCCTCCTCCATGGCCTCCGGTGATGATGGCCCCCTCCGGCAGGGTGCCAGAGAGGGCCTAGATTGATTTCTCGTGGCTACAAAGGCTTGCGGCGGCGGAACTTCTGATCTAGGTTAATTCCCGAAGGTTTCTGTATTTATAGGAACTTTTGGCGTTGGTTTCACGTCAGGGGGGTCTCCGGGCTGTCCACGAGATAGGGGGCCGCGCCCTAGGGGGGCGCGGCCCCCACTCTCGTGGGCAGCCCGGGACTCTTCTGGCCCAACTCCGATGCTCCGTGGTCGTCTTTTGGTCCATAAAAAATCCTCAAAAATTGGCACGTCAATTGGACTCTATTTGGTATCCCTTTTCTGTAAAATACAAAAACAAGGAGAAAACAGAAATTGGCACTGGGCTCTAGGTTAATAGGTTAGTCCCAAAAATCATATAAAATGACATATAAATGCTTATAAAACATCATAGATGGATAATATAATAGCATGAACACTTCATAAATTATAGATACGTTGGAGACTTATCAGCATCCCCAAGCTTAATTCCTGCTCGTCCTCAAGTTGGTAAATGATAAAAGAAATAATTTATGAATTGTGAATGCTAAAAGGTGCACAAATTTGATCAATGATAATTTCAATCACCTTTTCTAGCATCAATATGTGTCATAATAGTAGCTTATCTCATAAAACTTTTCATGATCAAGTAACAATCTATTCACAATGTCAAGCACGGTTCAGAAACTTCATTGAGAACTAACAAACTATAATCTCAGTCATTGAAGCAATTGCAATTTATCATAACATCAGAAAGAGTCAAGAATAGAGCTTTTCAGCAAGTCCACCTACTCAACTATCATATAGTCTTCTACAATTGCTAACACTCACGCAATACTTGTGGTTATGGAGTTTCAGCCGGACACTGAGAAAGATAGGGGCTTATTGTGTTGCCTCCCAACGTATTCACCTTGAGGTGATGTCAACAATAACAGCCCATGCTAACTTACATCCAATTGGATATATATATATATATATATATATCATGATCTTTCAAACACGAGGAGCTTGCCAAATGATAAAATGAAAAAGGGAAAGGTGAGGATCACCTTGACTCAAGCATAAAGTAAAAACATAAAGTAAAAGATAGGCCCTTCGCAGAGGGAAGCAGAGGTTGTCATGCGTGTTTAGGGTTGATGCACAAAATCTTAATGCAAAAGAACGTCACTTTATATTGCCCCTTGTATGTGGACCTTTATTATGCAGTCCGTCACTTTTATTACTTCCACAACAAGTTCGTACAAAGCTTATTTTCTCTGCACTAATAAGTCATACATATTTAGAGAGCAATTTTTATTGCTTGCACCGATGACAACTTACTTGAAGGATCATACTCAATCCATAGGTAGGTGTGGTGGACTCTCATGGCAAAACTGGGTTTAAGGGTATTTGGAAGCACAAGTAGTATCTCTACTTTGTGCAAGGAATTTGGCTAGCATGACGGAGAAAGGCAAGCTCAACATGTTTGGAAGGTTAATGACAATATACTTTAACTGAGATGTCGGAAAACATAAACCATTATGTTGTCTTCCTTGTCCAACGTCAACTCTTTTAGCATGTCATACTTAATGAGTGCTTCACAATCATAAAAGATGTCCAAGATAATATATTTTTATGTGAACCTCTCTTTCCTTATTACTTCCTATTAATTGCAACGATGACCAAAACTACATTTGCCAACTCTCAACAACTTTTATGCCTCATACTTTCTATGTGTGAAGTCATCACTAACCATGTTATAAGCATATCAAACATATATATAAATTCAGATTTATGACATTCAATTCATTCCCCCCATTTACTCATAGGATATACATGAAGCACATGAGTAAATGACAAACTACCCCAAAAGATATGAGTGAAAGACACTGAGTAGTCAAATAATTAACTAGCCATGGGAGGGTTCCTTTTCTATTCAAAATTTCAGATCCAATGATTTTATTCAAACAGAAAGTAAAACAAAATAAAATGACATTGCAAGGATAGCACAACTCATGTGAAGAAGCAAAAACTTAGGTTCAACCGATACTAACCGATAGTTGTAGAAGAAGAAAGGTGGGATGCCTAACGGGGCATCCCCAAGCTTAGATGCTTGAGACTTCTTGGAATATTATATTGGGGTGCCTTGGGCATACCCAAGCTTGAACTTTTTGTGTCTCCTTAATTCTTCTCATATCATGGTTTCTCTTTTTATCAAAAGCTTCATCCACACCAAACTCAACAAGAACTCGTGAGATAGGTTAGTATAAACCAATGCAAAACCTTATCATTTTCTACTGTAACAAATCACTAGAATTATTATTCAACATTGCATACTAAATTGCTCTGCATATTTAATACTCCTATCCTCAAATAGAATCATTAAACAAGCAAACATATGCAAACAATCCAAACATAACAGCAATCTGTCAAAACAGTACAGCCTGTAAAGAATGCAAGAGTATCAATACTTCCCTAACTCCAAAAGTTATGAGAGAAAATTCCCACTGTAGTATATTTATCAGAGCTCATTATGCAAAAAGTTTCAACATTATATCATGCTCTGAATTTTCTAGGGAATTTTTACAACAGCGGTAAACTTTCTGTTTTCAAACAGCACCATGTATACTAGCAAAATAAACATGGTAAAGGATATCCTTGACATTTTTATTGAAATTAAAGATGCAAAACACTATTCTAAATAACAGAAAGCTAATACTAACAAAAGAAAATGACGCTCCAAGTAAAACACATATCATGTGACGAATAAAAATATAGCTCCGAGTAAGATGTACCGGTAGTTTTGAAGGCAAAAGAGGGGATGTCTTCCGGGGCATCCCCAAGCTTAGGCGCTTGAGTCTTCCTTGAATATTACCTTGGGGTGCCTTGGGCATCCCCAAGCTTGGGTTCTTTCCACTCCTTATTCTCCTCATATCGATATCTCACCCAAAACTTGAAAACTTCAATCACACAAAACTTAATGGAACTTCGTGAGATAGGTTAGTATGATAAAGAGTAAACCATGCACTTTGGTATTGTAAAAGATAAGGTTCATAATTGTTTTCAAATAATTCCTACTGTACCATATCATTTCTACCATTTATATAAGCCATAGAAACTAGAAAACAAGCAAACTATGCGATGAAAACAGAATCTGTCAGAAACAGAACAGTCTGTAATGATCTGAACAATAACCATACTTCTGCTACTAGAAAAATTATGAAATAAATTGGTGGACGTGAGGAATTTGTCTATTAATCTTCTGCAAAAAGAATCAACTCAAAAGAACTCTTCTGTAAAAAATGACAGCTAATCTCGTGAGCGCAATTTTTTTTGTTTTTTACAAGAAGATCACATTAACTCTCACCCAAGTCTTCCCAAAGGTCTTACTTGGCACTTTATTTGAAACAAAAGCTATAAAACATGATTACTACAGTATCTTAATCATATAGACACACAAAAACAGTAAGGGTAAATATTGGGTTGTCTCCCAACAAGCGCTTTTCTTTAATGCCTTTTAGCTAGGCATGATGGTTTCAATGATGCTCGCATAAAAGGAAAGATTTGAAACACAAAGAGAGAATCATGACGAATATGACTAGCACATTTAAATCTAACTCACTTCCTATGCCTAGGGATTTTGTGAGCACACAATTTATAGGAACAAAAGTCAACTAGCATAGGAAAGCAAAACAAGTATAACCTCAAAACTTTAAGCACATAGAGAGGAAACTTGACATTATTGCAACTCCTACAAGCACATATTCCTCCCTCATAATAATTTTCAGTAGCATCACGGATACCTACTTTGTTCTCATACTTAATTGGAACCTCTTCCGAAATAGTGGAATACTAACTAAAATTGACACTCTTCCAAATCCATTTTCATAAATATCGTACGAAGATTCAACACCCTCCAAGATAGTGGGATCACTAATTCCTAAAGTTGACACTCTTCCAAACCCAATTTAAATTATAGTATTATTCATACTCCAAAAGATATAAGTGAAGTTCCTAGAGCATTCTACAATTAATATAGACTAGCCAATATCCAAGCTCAAAATATATAAGTGAAGCGTACGAAGCAATTTACAAAACCATACTCAAACGATTTAAGTGAAGCACAAAGAGCAATTCTCTAAGACCATACTTAAAAGATATAAGTGAAGCACATGAAGTATTCTATAAATCAATGAAGAGCTATCTCATACTAGCATGATTCTTAAAGAAAAACAAAAACACAAAGGACACAAATCATGTGAACAAAACAAAAACCAAGGTATATCGATATTTGTTACAGAAGAAAGATGGGATGCCAACCGGGGCATCCCCAAGCTTAGATGCTTGAGTATCCTTTGAAATATTTACTTGGGTTGCCTTGGGCATCCCCAAGCTTGAACTCTTGTCTCTCTTTATTCTTCTCACATCGGTGACTCCTCGTTCTTCAAACACTTCATTCACAAAAACTTAAACAAAAACTTTGTGAGATCCGTTAGTGTAATAAAGCAAACTACCACTTTAAGGTACTGTAATTAACTCATTATTTCTTTATATTGGTGTTAAACCTAGTGTATTCAAACCTATATATGGTTCATACCCTATATACTAGGCATAGATGCAACAAAATAAGCAAACAACACACGAAAAACAGAATCTGTTAAGAACAGGATAGTCTGTAGTAATCTGGAAGTTTAGTAAACTTCTGTAACTCCACAAATTATGAAATAAATTTGAAAATTTGAAACATTTGTACAGAAGTAATGTGCAAAAAGTTTCAGACCTATTTGACTTTCCAGTAAAAAATTTAAATTCATGCACTAGAGCCAAAGTTTCTGTTTTTGTTCTGCACATAGTTAGCAAGCTATTTTATCATCCTACAACCAAAGCTTGGTACATTATTTTTATAATACAATGAATATATACAAGGTGATAATTATTTACAGAGAAACTTCCATGAAAAATTCTACATTGTTTCCGTGAGCATGAACACAAGTGCTCAAGGTCGACCCTCACTTCTTCAATGCATAACTTTCCAATCACTTCTCTTTTTGAAAAACTTTTTTAGGCATGAGAGGCAAGTAAATATTTTTTTAGTATTTTCATTCCTTTTAAATTTTTGTGTATGTTTCACCCACAACTAAACAGAAACAAAAAGGAAAAACAAAATCTACTAAGTAAAGAAAGCAAACAAGCACACACGAGAATATCAACCCCATGCTATTGGTCCCCGGCAACGGCGCCAGAAAAGAGCTTGATAATCCCCAAGTGCAGGGAATCATCGTAGCAATTCCCAAAGGTGGAAGTGATAAGTATGGAGTGTCGAACCCACAAGGAGCTAAAGGTAAGATCAATATTCTCTCAAGCCCTATCTGCCACTGATACGACTCTACGTCACCGAACGTTTGCTTCCAACTAGAAATAAGAAATAAAACCGTGTTGTGGGTATAAAGAGGATAAATTTGTATGATATCGGAGAGCTAAAATATAAAAGTAGGTGTTGTTATCATAAAGTTAGAATATATTACTAAATAATATAAATAGCGAGTGTGGAATAATGGTGGATCGGTGTGCAGAATTGTCCTAAGCAATTGTTAACAAGATCGATAGTCGTCATTGCAATTTCATATGAGGGAGAGGCATAAACTAACATATTTTTCCTACTTCGATCATATGCTCTTATGATTAGAACTCTCGCAAGCATCCGCAAATACCAAAGATCCACTAAGGTAAAACCCAACCATAGCATTAAAGCATCAAGTCCCCTTTTATCCCATACGCAACAACCCCCTTACTCGGGTTTAAGCTTCTGTCACTCTAGCAACCCACTATAAGTGAATCATGCACGTATTGCAACACCCTACAGCGGGAATCCCTCACGCTTGCGCAACACGGAGGGCACCATAGGACAGCACCAAAATAAAACATACAACTTGTACCAATCTAGATCATCAATCAACTCAAAGACAAAAGATATCTACTCAAAACATCATAAGATGGCAACACATCATTGGATCATAATATGTAGCATAAAGCACCATGTTCAAGTAGGGATTATAGCGGGGTGCGGGAGAGTAGACCGCGTAAAAGAGATGAGGATGGTGATGATGATGGTGATGTTGATGAAGACGATCACCGTGGCGATGATTCCCCTCCCGATGGCACTCCGGTGCCACCAAGAGAGAGGAGGAGAGGTTCTCCCCCTTGTGCTTCCTCCTCCATGGTTTTCCCCCTCTGGTCCTTGGCCTTCATGGTGATGATGGCCCCTCCGAGATCCTCCTCCATGGCCTCCGATGATGATGGCCCCCTCCGGCAGGGTGCCAGAGAGGGCCTAGCTTGATTTCTCGTGGCTACAGAGGCTTGCGGCGGCGGAACATCCGATCTAGGTTAATTCCCGAAGGTTTCTGTATTTATAGGAATTTTTGGCGTTGGTTTCATGTCAGGGGGGTCTCCGGGCTGTCCACGAGATAGGGGGTCGCGCCCTAGGGGGGGGGCACGGCCCCCACTGTCGTGGGCAGCCCGGGACTCTTCTGGCCCAACTCCGATGCTCCGTGGTCTTCTTTTGGTCCATAAAAAATCCTCAAAAATTGGCACGTCCATTGGACTCCGTTTGGTATCCCTTTTCTGTAAAATACAAAAACAAGGAGAAAACAGAAACTGGCACTGGGCTCTAGGTTAATAGGTTAGTCCCAAAAATCATATAAAATGACATATAAATGCTTATAAAACATCATAGATGGATAATATAATAGCATGAATACTTCTTAAATTATAGATACGTTGGAGACGTATCAGCATCCCCAAGCTTAATTCCTGCTCGTCCTTGAGTTGGTAAATGATAAAAGAAATAATTTATGAATTGTGAATGCTAGAAGGTGCACAAATTTGATCAATGATAATTTCAATCACCTTTTCTAGCATCAATATGTGTCATAATAGTAGCTTATCTCATAAAACTTTTCATGATCAAGTAACAATCTATTCACAATGTCAAGCATGGTTCAGAAACTTCATTGAGAACTAACAAACTATAATCTCAGTCATTGAAGCAATTGCAATTTATCATAACATCAGAAAGAGTCAAGAATGGACCTTTTCAGCAAGTCCACCTACTCAACTATCATATAGTCTTCTACAATTGCTAACACTCACGCAATACTTGTGGTTATGGAGTTTCAGCCGGACACTCAGAAAGATAGGGGCTTATTGTGTTGCCTCCCAACGTATTCACCTTTAGGTGATGTCAACAATAATAG
>NC_041393.1:383750419-383781102 GCF_002162155.2 Triticum dicoccoides | reverse complement strand
CAAAGGATAAAATGAAAAAGGGAAAGGTGAGGATCACCTTGACTCAAGCATAAAGTAAAAACATAAAGTAAAAGATAGGCCCTTCGCAGAGGGAAGCAGAGGTTGTCATGCGCGTTTAGGGTTGATGCACAAAATCTTAATGCAAAAGAACGTCACTTTATATTGCCCCTTGTATGTGGACCTTTATTATGCAGTCCGTCGCTTTTATTACTTCCACAACAAGTTCTTACAAAGCTTATTTTCTCTGCACTAATAAGTCATACATATTTAGAGAGCATTTTTTATTGCTTGCACCGATGACAATTTACTTGAAGGATCTTACTCAATCCATAGGTAGGTATGGTGCACTCTCATGGAAAGCTGGGTTTAAGGGTATTTGGAAGCACAAGTAGTATCTCTACTTGGTGCAAGGAATTTGGCTAGCATGACGGAGAAAGGCAAGCTCAACATGTTTGGAAGGTTCATGACAATATACTTTAACTGAGATGTCGGAAAACATAAACCATTACATTGTCTTCCTTGTCCAACGTCAACTCTTTTAGCATGTCATACTTAATGAGTTCTCCACAATCATAAAAGATGTCCAAGATAATATATTTGTATGTGAACATCTCTTTCCTTATTACTTCCTATTAATTGCAACGATGACCAAAACTACGTTTGCCAACTGTCAACAACTTTTATGCCTCATAATTTCTATGTGTGAAGTTATCACTAACCATGTTATAAGCATATCAAACATATATATAAATTCAGATTTATGACATTCAATTCATCCCCCCCATTTACTCATAGGATATACATGAAGCACATGAGTAAATGACAAACTACTCTAAAAGATATGAGTGAAAGACACTGAGTAGTCAAATAATTAACTGGCCATGGGAGGGTTCCTTTTCTATTCAAAATTTCAAATCCAATGATTTTATTCAAACAGCAAGTAAAAAAATGACATTGCAAGGATAGCACAACTCATGTGAAGAAGCAAAAACTTAGGTTCAACCGATACTAACCGATAGTTGTTGAAGAAGAAAGGTGGGATGCCTAACGGGGCATCCCCAAGCTTAGATGCTTGAGACTTCTTGGAATATTATCTTGGGGTGCCTTGGGTATCCCCAAGCTTGAACTTTTTGTGTCTCCTTAATTCTTCTCATATCATGGTTTCTCTTTTTATCAAAAGCTTCATCCACACAAAACTCAACAAGAACTCGTGAGATAGGTTAGTATAAACCAATACAAAACCTTATCGTTTTCTACTGTAACAAATCACTAGAATTATTATTCACCATTTCATACTAAATGCCTCTGCATATTTAATACTCCTATCCTCAAATAGAATCATTAAACAAGCAAACATATGCAAACAATGCAAACATAACGGCAATCTGTCAAAACAGTACAGCCTGTAAAGAATGCAAGAGTATCAATACTTCCCTAACTCCAAAAGTTATGATAGAAAATTCCCACTGTAGTATATTTATCAGATCTCATTATGCAAAAAGTTTCAACATTATATCATGCTCTGACTTTGCTAGGGAATTTTTACAACAGCGGTAAACTTTCTGTTTTCAAACAACAACATGTATACTAGCAAAATAATAATGGTAAAGGATATCCTTAACATTTATTGAAATTAAAGATAAAAAACACTATTCTAAATAACAACAAGCTAATACTAACAAAAGAAAATGAAGCTCCAAGTAAAACACATATCATGTGACGAATAAAAATATAGCTCCGAGTAAGATGTACCGGTAGTTTTGAAGATGAAAGAGGGGATGCCTTCCGGGGCATCCCCAAGCTTAGGCGCTTGAGTCTTCCTTGAATATTACCTTGGGTCTCCTTGTGCATCCCCAAGCTTGGGGTCTTTCCACTCCTTATTCTCCTCATATCGATATCTCACCCAAAACTTGAAAACTTCAATCACACAAAACTTAATGGAACTTCGTGAGATAGGTTAGTATGATAAAGAGTAAACCATGCACTTTGGTATTGTAAAAGACAAGGTTCATAATTGTTTTCACATAATGACTACTGTACCATATCATTTCTACCATTTATATTGAGAAATATAAGCCATAGAAACTAGAAAACAAGCAAACTATGTGATGAAAACAGAATCTGTCAGAAACAGAACAGTCTGTAATGATCTGAACAATAACCATACTTCTGCTACTCCAAAAATTATGAAATAAATTGGTGGACGTGAGGAATTTGTCTTTTAATCTTCTGCAGAAATAATCAACTCAAAATCACTCTTCTGTAAAACATGGCAGCTAATCTCGTGAGCGCATTGTTTTTGTTTTTTACAGCAAGATCACATTAACTCTCACCCAAGTCTTCCCAAAGGTCTTACTTGGAAATTTATTGAAACAAAAGCTATAAAACATGATTACTACAGTAGATTAATCATGTAGACACACAAAAACAGTAAGGATAAATATTGGGTTATCTCCCAACAAGCGCTTTTCTTTAATGCCTTTTAGCTAGGCATGATGATTTCAATGATGCTCGCATAAAAGGAAAGATTTGAAACACAAAGAGAGCATCATGAAGAATATGACTAGCACATTTAAATCTAACTCACTTCCTATGTCTAGGGATTTTGTGAGCACACAATTTATAGGAACAAAATTCAACTAGCATAGGAAGGCAAAACAAGTATAACCTTAAAACTTTAAGCACATAGAGAGGAAACTTGACATTATTGCAACTCCTACAAGCACATATTCCTCCCTCATAATAATTTTCAGTAGCATCATGGATAGCTACTTTGTTCTCATAATCAATTGGAACCTCTTCCAAAATAGTGTAATACTAACTAAAATTGACACTCTTCCAAATCCACTTTCATAAATATCGTACAAAGATTCAACACCCTCCAAGATAGTGGGATCACTAATTCCTAAAGTTGACACTCTTCCAAACCCGCTTTAAATTATAGTATTATTCATACTCCAAAAGATATAAGTGAAGTTCCTGGAGCATTCTACAATTAATATAGACTAACCAATATCCAAGCTCAAAATATATAAGTGAAGCGTACGAAGCATTCTATAAAACCATACTCAAACGATTTAAGTGAAGCACAAAGAGCAATTCTATAAGACCATACTTAAAAGATATAAGTGAATCAAATGAAGTATTATATAAATGAATGAAGATCTATCTCATACTAGCATGATTCTTAAAGAAAAACAAAAACACAAAGGACACAAATCATGTGAACAAAACAAAAACCAAGGTATACCGATATTTGTTGAAGAAGAAAGATGGGATGCCAACCGGGGCATCCCCAAGCTTAGATGCTTGAGTATCCTTTGAAATATTTACTTGGGGTGCCTTGGGCATCCCCAATCTTGAACTCTTGTCTCTCTTGATTCTTCTCACATTGGTGACTCCTCGTTCTTCAAACACTTCATTCACAAAAACTTAAACAAAAACTTTGTGAGATCCGTTAGTGTAATAAAGCAAACTACCACTTTAAGGTACTGTAATTAACTCATTCTTTGTTTATATTGGTGTTAAACCTATTGTATTCCAACTTCTCTATGGTTCATACCCTATATACTAGCCATAGATGCAACAAAATAAGCAAACAACACTCGAAAAACAGAATTTGTTAAGAACAGGGCAGTCTGTAGTAATCTGGAAGTTTAGTAAACTTCTGTGACTCCAAAAATTATGAAATAAATTTTAAAATTTGAACAATTTGTACAGAAGTAATGTGCAAAAAGTTTCAGACCCATTTGACTTCCCAGTAAAAAATGTAAATTCATGCACTACATCCAAAGTTTCTCTTTTTGTTCTGCACATAGTAAGCAAGCTATTTTATCATCCTACAACCAAAGCTTGGTACATTATTTTTATAATACAATTAATATATACAAGGGGATAATTATTTACAGAGAAACTTCCATGAAAAATTCTACATTGTTTCCGTGAGCATGAACACAAGTGCTCAAGGTCGACCCTCACTTCTTCAATGCATAACTTTCCAATCACTTCTCTTTTTGAAAAACTTTTTTAGGATGAGAAGAAAGTAAATATTTTTTTAGTATTTTCATTATTTTTTAAAAAAAGTGTATGTTTCACCCACAACTAAACAGAAACAAAAGGAAAAACAAAATCTACTAAGTAAAGAAAGCAAACAAGCACACACGAGAATATCAACCCCATGCTATTGCTCCCCGGCAACGGCGCCAGAAAAGAGCTTGATAATCCCCATGTGCAGGGAATCATCATAGCAATTCCCAAAGGTGGAAGTGATAAGTATGGAGTGTCGAACTCAAAAGGAGCTAAAGGTAAGATCAATATTCTCTCAAGCCCTATCTGCCACTGGTACGACTCTACATGCACCGAACGTTTGCTTCCAACTAGAAATAAGAAATAAAACCGTGTTGTGGGTATAAAGAGGATAACTTTGTATGATATAGGAGAGCTAAAATATAAAAGTAGGTGCTGTTATCATAAAGTTAGAATATATTAATAAATAATATAAATAGCGAGTGTGGAATAATGGTGGATCGGTGTGCGGAATTGTCCTAAGCAATTGTTAACAAGATCGATAGTCGTCATTGCAATTTCATATGAGGGAGAGGCATAAACTAACATATTTTTCCTACTTCGATCATATGCTCTTATGATTGGAACTCTAGCAAGCATCCACAAATACTAAAGATCCATTAAGGTAAAACCCAACCATAGCATTAAAGCGTCAAGTCCCCTTTTATCCCATACGCAACAACCCCCTTACTCGGGTTTAAGCTTCTGTCACTCTAGCAACCCACTATAAGTGAATCATGCACGTATTGCAACACCCTACAGCGGGAATCCCTCACGCTTGCGCGACACGGAGGGCACCATAGGACAGCACCAAAATAAAACATACAACTTGTACCAATCTAGATCATCAATCAACTCAAAGACAAAAGATATCTACTCAAAACATCATAAGATGGCAACACATCATTGGATCATATTATGTAACATAAAGCACCATGTTCAAGTAGGGATTACAGCAGGGTGCGGGAGAGTGGACCGCGTAAAAGAGATGAGGCTGGTGATGATGATGGTGATGTTGGTGAAGACGATCACCGCGGCGATGATTCCCCTCCCGGTGGCACTCCGGTGCCACCAAGAGAGAGGAGGAGAGGTTCTCCCCCTTGTGCTTCCTACTCCATGGTTTTCCCCCTCTGGTCCTTGGCCTTAATGGTGATGATGGGCCCTCCGAGATCCTCCTACATGGCGTCCGGTGATGATGGCCCCCTCCGGCAGGGTGCCAGAGAGGGCCTAGATTGATATCTCGTGGCTACCGAGGCTTGCGGCGGCGGAACTTCCGATCTAGGTTAATTCCCGAAGGTTTCTGTATTTATAGGAATTTTTGGCGTTGGTTTCACGTCAGGGGGGTCTCCGGGCAGTCCACGAGATAGGGGGCCGCGCCCTAGGGGGCGCGGCCCCCACTCTCGTGGGAAGCCCGGGACTCTTCTGGCCCAACTCCGATGCTCCGTGGTCTTCTTTTGGTCCATAAAAAATCCTCAAAAATTGGCACGTCAATTGGACTCCGTTAGGTATCCTTTTTTTGTAAAATACAAAAACAAGGAGAAAACACAAACTGGCACTGGGCTCTAGGTTAATAGGTTAGTCCCAAAAATCATATAAATGCTTATAAAACATCATAGATGGATAATATAATAGCATGAATACTTCATAAATTATAGATACATTGGAGACATATCAGTGGGTTAGTAGGAGGTACGGCAATAGAAGCAAGACCACTTATTTCATCTCTACTAGGTGATTCTTTATTATGAGGTTGTCTATGAAACTTAGAAAAACTAAACTCATGAGACTCATCACCAAAGCTAACACTGACAGCATCTTTATGGCAATCTATCGTAGCATTGACAGTGTTCAAGAAAGGTCTACCAAAAATCATGGGACAAAAGTCATCTTGTGGGGAACCAAGAACTAGAAAATCAGTAGGATATTTTATTTTCCCACACAAGACTTCAACATCTCTAACAATCCCAAGTGGTGTGATGGTGTCTCTGTTTGCAAGTTTAATAGTGACACATATGTCTTCTATTTCAGCTAGTGCTATGTCATTCATAATTTCTTGGTATAAGGTAAAAAGAATAGCACTCACACTAGCACCTAAGTCACATACACCATGATAGCAATGATCTCCTACTTTAGCTTAGACAACAGGCATGCCAACTACAGGTCTATGTGTATCTTTTTCATCGGGTTTGGCAATTCTAGCAGCTTCATCACGGAAATAAATAACATGCCCATCAATATTTTCCACCAAGAGATCTTTAAACGTGGCAACACTAGGTTCTACTTGAATTTGTTCACAGGGTTTAGGTGCTTTAATATTACTTTTGCGAACCACGCTTGATACACTAGGTTTTACTTGATTCACGCTAACTCAACAGACACCTTCGAAGATACCTGTAGAGCATCTTTATGATCACTCAGTTACGTTGTGACGTTTGATAGCACACAAGGTATTCCTCCGGTGTCCGGGAGTTGCATGATCTCATGGTCGAAGGAATATGTATTTGACTTTAAGAAAGCAGTAAAAATAAACTGAACGATCATATACTATGCTAACAGAAGGGTCTTGTCCATCACATCATTCTCCTAATGATGTGATCCTATTATCAAATGACAACGCATGTCTATCATTAGGAAACCTTAACCATATTTTGACCAACGAGCTAGTATAATAGAGGCTTACTAGGGACATGGTATTTGTTTATGTACCCACACATGTATTTAAGTTTTCGGTCAATACAATTCTAGCATGAATAATAAACTTTTATCATGATTAAGGAAATATAATAATAACCAGTTTATTATTTCCTCTAGGGCATATTTCCAATAGTCTCCCACTTGCACTAGAGTCAATATTCTAGATTACATATTAATGAATCTAACACCCATGGAGTCTTGATGTTGATCATGTTTTGCCCGCGGAAGAGGTTTAGTCAATGGGTCTGCCACATTCATGTCTGTATGTACTTTGCAAATTTCTATGTCTCCATCCTTGACCTTTTCACGAAGGGAGTTGAGGCGTCTCTTGATGTGTTTTGTTCTCTTATGAAACCTAGAATCCTTTGCCAAGGCAATTGCTCCAGTGTTGTCACAAAAGATTGTCATTGGACCCGATGCACTGGGTATTACACCCAGATCGGATATGAACTCCTCCATCCAGACTCCTTCATGCGATGCTTCCTAAGAAGCTATGTACTTCACTTCCCACGTAGATCCCTCCATGACGCTCTGCTTGGAACTACGCCAACTGACAGCTCCACCATTCAATATAAATATGTATCTGGTTTGTGACTTAGAGTCATCCAGATCTGTGTCGAAGCTAGCATCGATGTAACCCTTTACGACGAGCTCTTCGTCTCTTCCATAAATGAGAAACATATCCTTGGTCCTTTTCAGGTACTTCTAGATATTCTTGACTGATGTCCAGTGATCCACTCCTGGATTACTTTGGTACCTCCTTGCCAAACTTAGCAAGGCACACATCAGGTCTGGTACACAGCATTGCATACATAATAGAACCTATGGCTGAGGCATAGGGAATGAGTTCCATTTTCTCTCTATCTTCTGCCATGGTCGGACTTTGAGTCTGACTCAATTTCACACCATGCAACACAGGCAAGAACCCTTTCTTTGACTGTTCCATTTTGAATGTGTTCAGAACTTTGTCAAGGTATGTGCTTTATGGAAGTCCTATTAAGTGTCTCGATCTATCCTTATAAATCTTGATGCCCAGTATATAAGCAGCTTCACTGAGGTCTTTCATTGAAAAAATCTTATTCAAGTATCCTTTTATGCTATCCACAAATTCCATATAATTTCCAATCAACAATATGTCATCCACATATAATATCAGAAATGCTACAGAGCTCTCGATCACTTTCTTGTAAATACAGGTTTCACCGTGAGTCTGTATAAAACCATATGCTTTGGTCATCTCATCAAAGTGTATATTCCAACTCCGAGATACTTGCACCAGTCCATAGATGGATCGCTGGAGTTTGCACACTTTGTTAGCTCCTTTAGGATCGAAAAAACCTTCTGGTTGCATGATATACAACTATTCTTTAAGAAATCCGTTAAGGAATGCAGTTTTGACGTCCATTTGCTAGATTTCGTAATCATAAAATGCGGCAATTGCTAACATGATTCGGACAGACTTAAGCATCGCTACAGGTGAGAAAGTCTCATCGTAGTCAACCCCTTGAACGTGTCGAAAACCTTTTGCAACAAGTCGAGCTTTGTAGACAATGAAATTACCATCAGCGTCCGTGTTCCCCTTGAAGATCCATTTATTTTCAATGGCTTCCCGATCATCGAGCAAGTCCACCAAAGTCCATACTTTGTTCTCATACATGGACCCTATCTCAGATTTCATGGCCTCAAGCCATTTGCCAGAATTTGGGCTCATCATAGCTTCTTCATAGTTCATAGGTTCGTTGTTGTCTAACAACGTGACTTCCAGGCCATGATTACCTTACCACTCTGGTGTGGTACGTGTTCTGGTTGACCTATGAGGTTCAGTAGTAACTTGACCTAAAGTTTAATGATCATCATCATTAGCTTCCGCTCTAGTTGGTGTAGGCATCATGGGAACGTTTTTCTCTGATGTTCTACATTCCAATTCGAGAGAAGGTACAATTACATCATCAAGTTCTACTTTTCTCCCACTCACTTCTTTCGAGAGAAACTCCTTCTCTAGAAATGACCCATTCTTAGCAACAAAGATCTTGCCTTTCGATCTATGGTAGAAGGTATACCTAATAGTTTCTTTAGGGTATCCTATGAAGATGCATTTCTCCGCTTTGGGTTCGAGCTTATCAGGTTAAAGCCTTTTGACATAAGAAACGATAGCTTAGGTTTCTTGACAAACCATAGTTCATATGGTGTTGTCTCAGCGGATTTAGATGGTGCCCTATTTAACGTGAATGTGGCTGTCTCTAATGCATAACCCCGAAATGATAAAGGAAAATTGGTGAGAGACATCATTGAACATACCATATCTAATAAAATACGGTTACGATGTTCGGGCACACCATTACGCTATGGTGTTCCAAGTGGCATGAGTTGTGAAACAATTCCACATTGTTTTAAATGAAGGCCAAACTTGTAACTCAAATATCCGCCTCCGCGATCAGATTGTAGGGACTTTACTTTCTTGTTACAATGATTCTCCACTTCACTCTGGAATTCTTTGAACTTTTCAAATGTTTCAGACTTGTGTTTCTCTAAGTAGATATATCCATACCTACTTAAATCATATGTGAAGGTTAGAAAATAGGAAAACATTTAAAATCAGTTGGATGATTGTTGGCTTTGTCAGCCACCTCCTGTGCCATGCGATCGCACGCGCGATCTTCTGGCAAAGATCGTCCCTATGTCTCCCACGTGAAATCCCACAAATCGTCACGCATGAAGACTGAAGCTGAGTGGTCCTTGTCATGTTTAACTGTTCCTTCCTTTTACTTTAACTTTCGCACGTAGTGCTTAGCCACGCACCTATACATGTATACGTGATGCTACAAATACTCTCACAAGAAAACTGTAGCAAGCATTAAATGAGGAGTCCAACATATTCTTGACGTTGATTGGAGTCCTTGACACCTCTGCCGTTGTCGTGGTCGTCGAAACATATGTAATATCATAGCAGCATTAGAGCATCCGGGCTACCATCGTAGCATTGTTGAAACAGTCATGCCATCGTCCCAACACTGCAGTTACCAGGAATAGTGTCATCACAGCATCATCGATGCAATTCATCAGAGCATCGCCATGGTCATGGAAGCACGTCATCACAACATCGCCGTGACTATTCAAAGCATGTCGCCCTTGTGGTTCATCGCAACATCGCCATGGTTGTCAAAGCATGCTGTCACGACATCATCGAAGCAGATGGGTTGTCGTCGTAGCATCGCCCGTGGTTGTTGAAGCATGCCATCACGACATCATCGAAGCAGCTGGGTTGTTATCATAGCATCGCCGTGGTTGTCGAAGCACCCGCCGTCAAAGCCGAAGCACGCGGAACATCATCTAAATAGTAGGGTTGTTGTCATAGCATCGCTGCGGCTGTCGAAGCATGATGTCGCAACATAATCGAAGCAGTCAGGTTTTCATCATAGCATCACCGTGTTTGTCGAAGCACCTGCCGGGGTCATCAAAGTACGCCATCGCTACACCATTGAAACGGACAACTTGTCATCGTAGCATCACTGCAACCATCAAAGCACAATGTGGTCGTCAAAGCATGCCAGCATCACCGCAGCTGCTGAAGCATGCCGTCACGCCATCACCACGATCATTGCAACATTTCATTGTAACATCGTTGAAGTGGACGGGCTTTCATCACAACATGCCTCATAGCATCGCCGCCGCCATTGACGCAATCGGGTCAGAGAGACCGCCGTCCAGCGAAGCAGCACTATTGACGCCCTCACACTACGTCTGCAACAGTCAGACCACCGCCCATGGCATCGTTGTCTCGACTTGCAATGCGTATACCCTCGTACGTAGCAGCCACTCCGCCTCTAGTCTTTAAAGCAGCTTGTGTCGCTGCCTGAGCATGGTTGCCTTGCTTTTTTAGACCATGAATGACTTTGCTACTTCCTGAACTAGAAGCACCTCACTGGGTCATGTGTGCGTTGTCGCAACAACCAGCTGAGTTTTATACTCGTTGCACGTCATACAAGTTACACCGCCAGTAGCATGGGGATGTAGGGTGTGAAGGAACCGTCTGTGACCAGCACCCACCAAAAAAATTAAATTGAAAGGGTTGACTTGGTGGATTGAACGGCTTATAATATGGGGCAGGCCGGACGATCGAGCGGCTAGCGACCAGGCTGATCCCACGCGGGGATCAGCCGGATGATTGGTAGCGTCCGCCTAGAAAATAAAGATACCCGCCACATGCTTCAATACTCATCGGACCTAATACATTGGTATGTATTATTTCCAATAAGTCATTAGCTCGCTCCATTGTTCCAGAGAACGGAGTTTTAGTCATCTCACCCATGAGGCATGGTTCGCAAGTGTCAAGTGAATCCAAAAGTCCATCCACATGGAGTTTCTTCATGCGCTTTACACCAATATGACCTAAATGGCAGTGCCACAAGTATGTTGCACTATCATTATCAACTTTGCATCTTTTGGCATCAATATTACGAATATGTGTATCACAACGATCGAGATTCAACAAGAATAGACCATTCACTAAAGGTGCATGACCATAAAAGATATTACTCATAAAATAGAACAACCATTCTTCTCTGACTTAAATGAATAACCGTCTCGCAATAAACAAGATCCAGATATAATGTTCATGCTCAACGCTGGCACCAAATAACAATTATTGAGGTCTAAAACTAATCCTGAAGGTAGATGTAGAGGTAGTGTGCCAACGGCGATCACATCGACATTGGAACCATTCCCGACGAGCATTGTCACCTCGTCCTTAGCCAATCTTCATTTATCCCGCAGCCCCTATTTCGAGTTACAAATATGAGTAACTGAACCAGTATCAAATACCCAGGCGCTACTACGAGCATTAGTAAGGAACACAACAATAACATGTATATCAAATATACCTTTGTTCAATTTGCCATCCTTCTTATCTGCCAAGTACTTGGGGCAGTACCGCTTCTAGTGACCATTTCCTTTGTAGTAGACACACTCAGTTTCAGGCTTGGGTCCAGCTTTGGGCTTCTTCATGGGAGCGGCAACTTGCTTGCCATTCTTTTTTAAGTTCCCTTTCTTCCCCTTGCCCCTTTTCTTGAAACTATTGGTCTTGTTAACCATCAACACTTGGATGCTCCTTCTTGATTTGTACCTCCGCTGATTTTAGCATCGCGAAGAGCTCGGAAATCGTTTTTGTCATCCCTTGCATATTATAGTTCATCACAAAGCCTTTGTAGCTTGGTGGCAATGACTGAAGAACTCTGTCAATAACACTCTCAACTGGAAGATCAATTCCCGGCCGAGTCAAGTGGTTATGACACCCAGACATTTTGAGTATGTTTCACTGACAAAATTGTTCTCCTCCATCTTACAACTAAAGAACTTCTTGGAGACTTCATATCTCTCGACTCGGGCATTTGCTTGAAATATAAACTTCAGCTCTTGGAACATCTCATATGCTCCATGGCGTTCAAAACGCTTTTGAAGTCCCTTTTCTAAGTCGTAAAGCATGGCACACTGAACTATCGAGTAGTCATCAGATCGAGCTTGCCAGACATGCATAACATCTGCTTCAGCTCCTGCAGCAGGTCTGTCACCTAGCGGTGCATCAAGGACATAATTCTTCTATGCAGCAATGAGGATAATCCTCAAGTTTCGGACCCAGTCCGTGTAGTTGCTACCATCATCTTTCAACTTAGCTTTCTCTAGGAACACATTAAAATTCAAGGGAATGGTAGCACGGGCCATTGATCTATGACATAGATATGCAAAAACTATTAAGACTAAGTTCATGATAAATTTTAGTTCAAATAATCAAATTACTAATGAACTCCCACTTAAATCAACATCCCTCGAGTTATCTAAGTGATACATGATCCAAATCAACTAACCCATGTCCGATCATCACGTGATATGGGGTAGTCTTCAATGGTGAACATCTCTAAGTTGATAATATCTACTATATGACTCATGTTTGACCTTTCGGTCTCCAGTGTTCCGAAACCATGTATGTACATTCTAGGCTCGCCAAGTTTAACCCAAGTATTCTGCATGTGCAAAATTGTCTTACACCCGTTGTATGTGAATGTACAGTCTATCACATCCAATCATCACGAGGTGCTTTGAAACGACGAACTTTAGCGACGGTGCATACTCGGGGAGAACATCTTTATCTTGAAATTAAGTGAATGGATCATCTTATAATGCTACCGTCGTTCTAAGCAAAATAAGATGCATAAAGGATAAACATCACATGCAATCAAAAATATGTGACATGATATGGCCATCATCATCTTGTGCTTTTGATCTCCATCTCCAAAGCATCAGCGTGATCCCCATCATCATCGGCATGACACCTTGATCTCCATCGTTGCATCGGGGTTGTCTTGCCAACTATTGCTTCTACAACTATTGCTAATGCATAGCGATAAAGTAAAGCAATTACATGGCGCTTAAGTGATTGCCACGCAGGTCATATAGTAATTAAAGATAGCCCTAAGGCTCCTGCCGGTTGTCGTACTCATCGACATGCAAGTCATAAAGTTATTACAAAACATGATCATCTCATACATCAACATATATCACATCATATCTTGACCATATCACATCACAACATGCCCTGCAAAAACAAGTTAGACGTCCTCTACTTTACTGTTGCAAGTTTTACGTGGCTGCTACGGGTAACTAGGAGGAACTGTTCTTACCTACGCAAAACCACAATGGTGATTATCAAGTTGCTATTTAACCTTCTGCAAGGACCGCTGTAGTCAAATAAGATTCGACTAAAGTAGGAGAAACAAACACCCGCCAACCACCTTTATGCAAAACAAGTTGCATATTAGTCGGTGGAACCCGTCTCATGCGCATGGACATGTAAGGTTGGTCCAAGCCGCTTCATCCCACAATACCGCTGAATCAAAAATAAGACATTGGTGGGAAGCAATAAGAACATCACCGCCCACAACTCCTTTGTGTTCTACTCATGCATATCATATACGCATTGGCCCGGCTCACGATGCCACTGTTGGGGAACATTGCATGGAAAACAAAAAAATTCTATGCACATGCAAGATCTATCCGTGGAGACGCATAGCTACGAGAGGGGGAGAGCATGTACATACCCTTGTAGATCGCTAAGCAGAAGCGTTTATCAACGCGGTTGATGTAGCCGTACACCTTCACAATCCGTCCCGATCAAGTACCAAATGTATGGCACCTCCGCGTTCAGCACACGTTCAGCTCGATGACGTCCTCGCCTTCTCGATCCAGCAAGAGAGGCGAAGTAGTAGATGAGTTCCTGCAGCACGACGGTGTGGTGATGGTGTTGGTGAAACTATTCCATAGGGCTTTGCCAAGCACAACAGATGTGGACGGAGGAGGAACTAGAACTAGAGGGATAGAGGGCGCTACACACGGCTTGGGAATCATGGTGTGTGTTGCCCCCTCCTCTCCTCACACACACATATATATATAGGTGGGGCGAGGGGAGAAGCCCTAGGGGAGCCCCCAAGGGTGCCGGCGGCCGCCCTGGGATGCTGCCCTAGGTGCGCCCCCTTTCCTTCCTATGGCGCAGGGGAGAAGGTAGGAGGGGAGGCGCCCCCCTTCATCTTTCTCACGTGGAAGAGAAGGTAAGAGGGGGCCATCCCTCTTCCCTTCCTTCCCTAGGGCAGGCACCGTGCGGGGCGCACCAGCCCCTTGTGGGCTGGTGTGCCCCCCTCTTCTTGGCCCATTAAGCCCAATAACTCCATGTGGCCTCCCGGAACTGTTGGGGAACGTAGTAATTTCAAAAAAATTCCTACGCACATGCAAGATCATGGTGATGCATAGCAACGAGAGGGGAGAGTGTTGTCCACGTACCCTCGTAGACCGAAAGCGGAAGTGTTAGAACAACGCGGTTGATGTAGTCGTACGTCTTCACGATCCGACCGATCCAAGCACCGAACGTACGGCACCTCCGAGTTCAGCACACGTTCATCTCGATGACGATCCCCAGACTCCGATCCAGCAGGGTGTCGGGGAAGAGTTCCATCAGCACGACAGTGTGGTGATGATGATGATGTTCTACCGATGCAGGGCTTTGCCTAAGCACCGCTACGATATGACCGAGGTGGAATATGGTGGAGGGGGGCACCGCACACGGCTAAGGAATGATCACGAAGATCAACTTGTGTGTCATGGGGTGCCCCCTGCCCCCGTATATAAAGCAGGGAGGAGAGGGGGTCGGCCAAGGGGGTGGAGCGCCCTATGGGGGAGTCCAACCCCAACCGGGAGTAGGACCCCCCCTTTCCTATTAGGAGTAGGAGAGGGAAGGAAGAGGGGGGAGGGAAGAAGGAAAGGGGGGGGCGGCCCCCCTCCCAATTCGGATTGGGCTTGGGGGGTGCGCCCCCTCCTTTGCTCCTTCTCCCTCCTTTCCACTAAGGCCCAATAACGCCCATATACCTCCCGGGGGGTTCCAGTAACCTCCCGGAGATCCGGTATTGTCCCAATCTCACCAGGAACCTTTCCGGTGTCCAAATATAGTCGTCCAATATATTGATCTTTATGTCTCAACCATTTCGAGACTCCTCGTCATGTCCGTGATCACATCCGGGACTCCGAACAACCTTTGGTACATCAAAACTCATAAACTCGTAATAAAACTGTCATCGTGACGTTAAGCGTGCGGACCCTACGGGTTCGAGAACTATGTAGACATGAATTAGAACTGTTTACAGTCAATAACCAATAGCGGAACCTGGATACCTGGATGCTCATATAGGCTCCTACATATTCTACGAAGATCTTTATCGGTCAAACCACATAACAACATACGTTGTTCCCTTTGTCATCGGTATGTTACTTGCCCGAGATTCGATCGTCGGTATCCAATACCTAGTTCAATCTCGTTACCGACAAGTCTCTTTACTCGTTACGTAATGCATCATTCCGTAACTAACTCATTAGCTACATTGCTTGCAAGGGTTATAGTGATGTGCATTACCGAGAGGGCCCAGAGATACCTCTCCGACAATCGGAGTGACAAAACCTAATCTCGAAATACGCCAACTCAACATGTACCTTTGGAGACACCTGTAGAGCTCCTTTATAATCACCCAGTTACGTTGTGACGTTTGGTAGCACACAAAGTGTTCCTTCAGTAAACAGGAGTTGCATAATCTCATAGTTATAGGAACTTTGTATAAGTCATGAAGAAAGCAATAGCAACATACTAAACGATCAAGTGCTAAGCTAACGGAATGGGTCAAGTCAATCAAATCATTCTCCTAATGATGTGATCCCGTTAACCAAATGACAACACATGTCTATGGCTAGGAAACATAACCATCTTTGATTAATGAGCTAGTCAAGTAGAGGCATACTAGTGACATCAAATTTGTCTATGTATTCACACATGTATTATGTTTCCGGTTAATACAATTATAGCATGAATAATAAACATTTATCATGATACGAGGAAATAAATAATAACTTTATTATTGCCTCTAGGGCATATTTCCTTCAGTCTCCCACTTGCACTAGAGTCAATAATCTAGATTACACAGTAATGATTCTAACACCCATGGAGTCTTGGTGCTGATCATGTTTTGCTCGTGGAAGAGGCTTAGTCAACGGGTCTGCAACATTCAGATCCGTATGTATCTTGCAAATCTCTATGTCTCCCACATGGACTTGGTCCCGGATGGAATTGAAGCGTCTCTTGATATGCTTGGTCCTCTTGTGAAATCTGGATTCCTTTGCCAAGGCAATTGCACCAGTATTGTCATAGAAGATCTTGATTGGTCCCGATGCACTAGGTATGACACCTAGATCGTAAATGAACTCCTTCATCCAGACTCCTTCATTTGCTGCTTCCGAAGCAGCTATGTACTCCGCTTTGCATGTAGATCCCGCCACGACGCTTTGTTTAGAACTGCACCAACTGACAGCTCCACCATTCAATATAAACACATATCCGGTTTGCGATTTAGAATCGTCTGGATCAGTGTCAAAGCTTGCATCAATGTAACCATTTACGACTAGCTCTTTGTCACCTCCATAAACGAGAAACATATCCTTAGTCCTTTTCAGGTATTTTAGGATATTCTTGACCGCTGTCCAGTGATCCACTCCTGTATTACTTTGGTACCTCCCTGCTAAACTTATTGCTAAGCATACATCAGGTCTGGTACACAGCATTGCATACATGATAGAGCCTATGGCAGAAGCATAGGGAACATCTTTCATTTTCTCTCTATCTTCTGCTGTGGTCGGGCATTGAGTCTGACTCAACTTCACACCTTGTAATACAGGCAAGAACCCTTTCTTTGCCTGATCCATTTTGAACTTTTTCAAAACTTTATCAAGGTATGTGCTTTGTGAAAGTCCAATTAAGCATCTTGATCTATCTCTATATATCTTGATGCCCAATATGTAAGCAGCTTCACCGAGGTATTTCATTGAAAAACTTTTATTCAAGTATCCCTTTATGCTATCCAAAAATTCTATATCATTTCCAATTAATAATATGTCATCTGCATATAATATCAGAAATGCTATAGAGCTCCCACTCACTTTCTTGTAAATACAGGCTTCTCCAAAAGTCTGTATAAAACCATATGCTTTGATCACACTATCAAAGCGTTTATTTTAACTCCGAGATGCTTGCACCAGTCCATAAATGGATCGCTGGAGCTTGCACACTTTGTTAGCACGTTTTGGATCGACAAAACCTTCCGGTTGCATCATATACAACTCTTCTTCCAGAAATCCATTCAGGAATGCAGTTTTGACATCCATTTGCCAAATTTCATAATCATAAAATGCGGCAATTGCTAACATGATTCGGACAGACTTAAGCATCGCTACGGGTGAGAAAGTCTCATTGTAGTCAACCCCTTGAACTTGTCGAAAACCTTTCGCAACAAGTCGATCTTTGTAGACAGTTACATTACCATCAGCGTCAGTCTTCTTCTTGAAGATCCATTTATTCTCGATGGCTTGCCAATCATCGGGCAAGTCAACCAAAGTCCATACTTTGTTCTCATACATGGATCCCATCTCAGATTTCATGGCTTCAAGCCATTTTGCAGAATCTGGGCTCATCATCGCTTCCTCATAGTTCGTAGGTTCGCCATGGTCAAGTAACATGACTTCCAGAATAGGATTACCGTACCACTCTGGTGTGGATCTTACTCTGGTAGACCTACGAGGTTCAGTAGTAACTCGATCTGAAGTTTCATGATCAATATCATTAGCTTCCTCACTGATTGGTGTAGTTGTCACAGGAACCAGTTCTTGTGATGAACTACTTTCCAACAAGGGAGCAGGTACAGTTACCTCATCTAGTTCTACTTTCCTCTCACTCACTTCTTTCGAGAGAAACTCCTTCTCTAGAAAGGATCCGAATTTAGCAACGAAAATCTTGCCTTCAGATCTATGATAGAAAGTGTACCCAATAGTCTCTTTTGGGTATCATATGAAGACACATTTCTCCGATTTGGGTTCGAGCTTATCTGGTTCAAGTTTCTTCACATAAGCATCGCAACCCCAAACTTTAAGAAACGACAACTTTGGTTTCTCGCCAAACCACAGTTCATAAGGTGTCGTCTCAATGGATTTTGATGGTGCCCTGTTTAACATGAATGCGGCCATCTCTAAAGCACAACCCCAAAACGATAGCGGTAAATCAGTAAGAGACATCATAGATCGCACCATATCTAGTAAAGTACGATTACGACGTTCGGACACACCATTTCGTTGTGGTGTTCCCGGTGGCGTGAGTTGCAAAACTATCCCGCATTGTTTCAAATGTAAACCAAACTCGTAACTCAAATATTCTCCTCCATGATCAGATCGTAGAAATTTATTTTCTTGTTACGATGATTTTCCACTTCACTTTGAAATTCGTTGAACTTTTCAAATGTTTCAGACTTGTGTTTCATCAAGTAGATATACACATATCTGCTCAAATCATCTGTGAAGGTGAGAAAATAACGATACCCGCCGCGAGCTTCAATATTCATTGGACCACATACATCAGTATGTATGATTTCCAATAAATCACTTGCTCGCTCCATAGTTCCGGAGAACGGCGTTTTAGTCATCTTGCCCATGAGACACGGTTCGCAAGTACCAAGTGATTCCAGAAGTCCATCAGTATGGAGTTTCTTCATGCGCTTTACACCGATATGACCTAAATGGCAGTGCCACAAATAAGTTGCACTATCATTATCAACTCTGCATCTTTTGGCTTCAACATTATGAATATGTGTATCACTACTATCGAGATTCAATAAAAATAGACCACTCTTCAAGGGTGCATGATCATAAAAGATATTACTCATATAAATAGAACAACCATTATTCTCTGATTTAAATGAATAACCGTCTCGCATCAAACAAGATCCAGATATAATGTTCATGCTTAACGCTGGCACCAAATAACAATTATTTAGGTCTAAAACTAATCCCGATGGTAGATGTAGAGGTAGCGTGCCGATTGCGATCACATCGACTTTGGAACCATTTCCCACGCGCATCATCACCTCGTCCTTAGCTAATCTTCGCTTAATCCGTAGTCCCTATTTCGAGTTGCAAATATTAGCAACCGAACCAGTATCAAATACCCAGGTGCTACTACGAGCATTAGTAAGGTACACATCAATAACATGTATATCACATATACGTTTGTTCACTTTGCCATCCTTCTTATCTGCCAAATACTTGGGGCAGTTCCGCTTCCAGTGTCCAGTCTGCTTGCAGTAGAAGCACTCAGTCTCAGGCTTAGGTCCAGATTTGGGTTTCTTCTCTTGAGCAGCAACTTGCTTGCTGTTCTTCTTGAAGTTCCCCTTCTTCTTCCCTTTACCCTTTTTCTTGAAACTGGTGGTCTTATTGACCATCAACACTTGATGCTCCTTCTTGATTTCTACCTCCGCAGCTTTTAGCATTGCGAAGAGCTCGGGAATAGTCTTGTCCATCCCTTGCATATTATAGTTCATCACGAAGCTCTTGTAGCTTGGTGGCAGTGATTGGAGAATTCTGTCAATGACACTATCATCAGGAAGATTAACTCCCAGTTGAATCAAGTGATTATTATACCCAAACATTTTGAGTATATGTTCACTGATAGAACTATTCTCCTCCATCTTACAGCTATAGAACTTATTGGAGACTTCGTATCTCTCAATCCGGGCATTTGCTTGAAATATTAACTTCAACTCCTGGAACATCTCATATGCTCCATGACGTTCAAAACGTCGTTGAAGACCCGGTTCCAAGCCGTAAAGCATGGCACACTGAACTATCGAGTAGTCATCAGCTTTGCTCTGCCAGACGTTCTTAACGTCGTCAGTTGCATCTGCAGCAGGCCTGGCACCTAGCGGTGCTTCCAGGACGTAATTCTTCTGTGCAGTAATGAGGATAATCCTCAGGTTACGGACCCAGTCCGTGTAATTGCTACCATCATCTTTCAACTTAGCTTTCTCAAGGAACGCATTAAAATTCAATGGAACAACAGCACGAGCCATCTATCTACAACAAACATAGACAAGCAAAATACTATCAAGTACTAAGTTCATGATAAATTTAAGTTCAATTAATCATATTACTTAAGAACTCCCACTTAGACAGACATCTCTCTAGTCATCTAAGTGATCACGTGATCCAAATCAACTAAACCATGTCCGATCATCACGTGAGATGGAGTAGCTTCAATAGTGAACATCACTATGTTGTTCATATCTACTATATGATTCACGTTCGACCTTGCGGTCTCCGTGTTCCGAGGCCATATCTGTATATGCTAGGCCCGTCAAGTTTAACCTGAGTATTCCGCGTGTGCAACTGTTTTGCACCCGTTGTACTTGAACGTAGAGCCTATCACACCCGATCATCACGTGGTGACTCAGCACGAAGAACTTTCGCAATGGTGCATACTCAGGGAGAACACTTCTTGATAATTTAGTGAGAGATCATCTTAAAATGCTACCGTCAACCAAAGCAAGATAAGATGCATAAAGGATAAACATCACATGCAATCAATATAAGTGATATGATATGGCCATCATCATCTTATGCTTGTGATCTCCATCTCCGAAGCACCGTTGTGATCACCATTGTCACCGGCGCGGCACCTTGATCTCCATCGTAGCATCGTTGTCGTTTACGCCATCTATTGCTTCTACGACTATCGCTACCGCTTAGTGATAAAGTAAAGCAATTACAGGGTGTTTGCATTTCATACAATAAAGCGACAACCATATGGCTCCTGCCAATTGCCGATAACATCGGTTACAAAACATGATCATCTCATACAATAAAATATAGCATCACGTCTTGACCATATCACATCACAACATGCCCTGCAAAAACAAGTTAGACGTCCTCTACTTTGTTGTTGCAAATTTTACGTGGCTGCTACGGGCTGAGCAAGAACTGTTCTTACCTACGCATCAAAACCACAACGATAGTTCGTCAAGTTAGTGTTGTTTTAACCTTCGCAAGGACCGGGCGTAGCCACACTCGATTCAACTAAAGTGAGAGAGACAGACACCCGCCAGTCACCTTTAAGAACGAGTGCTCGTAACGGTGAAACCAGTCTCGCGTAAGCGTACGCGTAATGTCGGTCCGGGCCGCTTCATCTCACAATACCGCAGAACCAAAGTATGACATGCTGGTAAGCAGTATGACTTGTATCACCCACAACTCACTTGTGCTCTACTCGTGCATATGACATCTACGCATAAAACCAGGCTCGGATGCCACTGTTGGGGAACGTAGTAATTTCAAAAAAAATCCTACGCACACGCAAGATCATGGTGATGCATAGCAACAAGAGGGGAGAGTGTTGTCCATGTACCCTTGTAGACCGTAAGCGGAAGCGTTAGAACAATGCGGTTGATGTAGTCGTACGTCTTCACGATCCGACCGATCCAAGCACCGAACGTACGGCACCTCCGAGTTCAGCACACGTTCAGCTCGATGACGATCCCCGGACTTTGATCCAGCAGAGTGTCGGGGAAGAGTTCCGTTAGCACGATGGCGTGGTGACGGGTGATGATGTTCTACCGACGCAGGGCTTCGCCTAAGCACCGCTACGATATGACCGAGGTGGAATATGGTGGAGGAGGGCACCGCACACGGCTAAGGAACGATCACGAAGATCAACTTGTGTGTCATGGGGTGCCCCCCTGCCCCCGTATATAAAGGAGGGAGGAGAGGGGGTTGGCCAAGGGGGTGGCGCGCCCTAGGGGGGGAGTCCAACCCCAACCGGGAGTAGGACTCCCCCCTTTCCTATTAGGAGTAGGAGAGGGAAGGAAGAGGGGGGAGGGAAGAAGGAAAGGGGGGCCCGGCCCCCCTCCCAATTCGGATTGGGCTTGGGGGGCGCCCCCTCCTTTGCTCCTTCTCCCTACTTTCCACTAAGGCCCAATAAGGCCCATATACCTCCCGGGGGGTTCCAGTAACCTCCCGGAGATCCGGTATTGTCCCAATCTCACCCGGAACCTTTCCGGTGTCCAAATATAGTCGTCCAATATATCGATATTTATGTCTCGACCATTTCGAGACCCCTCGTCATGTCCGTGATCACATACGGGACTCCGAACAACCTTCGGTACATCAAAACTCATAAACTCATAATAAAACTGTCATAGTAACGTTAAGCGTGTGGACCCTACGGGTTCGAGAACTATGTAGACATGACTTAGAACTGTTTCCGGTCAATAACCAATAGCGGAACCTGGATGCTCATATTGGCTCCTACATATTCTACGAAGATCTTTATCGGTCAAACCGCATAACAACATGCGTTGTTCCCTTTGTCATCGGTATGTTACTTGCCCGAGATTCGATCGTCGGTATCCAATACCTAGTTCAATCTCGTTACCGGCAAGTCTCTTTACTCGTTACATAATGCATCATTCCGTAACTAACTCATTAGCTACATTGCTTGCAAGGCTTATAGTGATGTACATTACCGAGAGGGCCCAGAGATACCTCTCCGACAATCGGAGTGACAAAACCTAATCTTGAAATACGCCAACTCAACATGTACCTTTGGAGACACTTGTAGAGCTCCTTTATAATCACCCAGTTATGTTGTGACGTTTGGTAGCACACAAAGTGTTCCTCCGGTAAACAGGAGTTGCATAATCTCATAGTTATAGGAACTTTGTATAAGTCATGAAGAAAGCAATAGCAACATACTAAACGATCAAGTGCTAAGCTAACGGAATGGGTCAAGTCAATCAAATCATTCTCCTAATGATGTGATCCCGTTAATCAAATGACAACACATGTCTATGGCTAGGAAACATAACCATCTTTGATTAATGAGCTAGTCAAGTAGAGGCATACTAGTGACATCAAGTTTGTCTATGTATTCACACATGTATTATGTTTCCGGTTAATACAATTATAGCATGAATAATAAACATTTATCATGATATGAGGAAATAAATAATAACTTTATTATTGCCTCTAGGGCATATTTCCTTCAGGAACCCCTTCCGGTGATCCAATAAATACCCGGTGCATTCTGAAACTCTTCCGGAGCCATTCCGGAGCTCTGCATCATGTCCGTGATCTCATTCGGGACTCTGAACAACATTCGGTCACCAACTCACATAACTCATATAATACTATAACGTCAACAAACGTTAAGCATGCGAACCCTACAGGTTCGAGAATGATGTAGGCATGACCGAGACGCTTCTCCGGTCAATAACCAATAGCGGGACCTGGATGCCCATATTGGTTCCTACATATTCTAAGAAGATTTTTATCGGTCGAATCTTTATGACAACATACGTAGTTCCCTTTGTCTGTCGATATGTTACTTGCTCGAGATTCAATATCGTTACCGGCAAGTCTTTTTGCTCATTCCGTAATACATCATCTCGTAACTAACTCCTTAGTCATTTTGCTTGCAAGCATCTTGTGATTCTCTATTACCGAGAGGGCCCAAAGATACCTCTTCGTCATATGGAGTGACAAATCCCAATCTTGATTCACGCCAACTCAACAGACACCTTCGGAGATACCTGTAGAGCATCTTTATGATCACCCAGTTACGTTGTGACATTTGATAGCACATAAGGTATTCCTCAGGTAACCGGGAGTTGCATGATCTCATGGTTGAATGAATATGTATTTGACATTAAGAAAGCAGTAGCAATAAACTGTACGGTCATATGCTATGCTAACGGATGGGTCTTGTCCATCACATAATTCTCCTAATGATGTGATCCCGTTATTAAATGAAAACTCATGTCTATGGTCCAGAGACCTTAACCATATTTCAATCAATGATCTAGTCTAGTAGAGGCTTACTAGGGACACGGTATTTGTTTATGTATCCAGACATGTATTTAAGTTTCCGGTCAATACAATTATCTCATGAATAATAAAATTTTATCATGAATAAGGAAATATAATAATACCACTTTATTATTGCCTCTAGGGCATATTTCTAACAGTCTCCCACTTGCACTAGAGTCAATAATCTAGATTACATAGTGATGAATCTAACACCCATGGAGTCTTGGTTCTGATCATGTTTTGCCCGCGGAAGAGGTTTAGTCAACGGGTCTGCCACATTCAGATCCCTATGTACTTTGCAAATTTCCATGTTTCCATCCTTGACCATTTCACAAATGGAGTTGAAGCGTCTCTTGATGTGTTTGGTTCTCTTGTGAAACCTGGATTCCTTCACTAAGGCAATTGCTCCAGTGTTGTCATAAAAGATTGTCATTGGACCCGATGCACTGGGTATTACACCCAGATCAGATATGAACTCCTTCATCCAGACTCCTTCATGTGTTGCTTCCGAAGCAGCTATGTACTCCGCTTCACACGTAGATCCCGCCACGATGCTCTGCTTGAACTGCACCAACTGACAACTCGGCCATTCAATATAAATACATATTCGATTTGTGACTTAGAGTCATCCGGATCTGTGTCGAAGCTAGCATCGACGTAACCCTTCACGACAAGCTCTTCGTCACCTCCATAAATGAGAAACATATCCTTAGTCCTTTTCAGGTACTTCAGGATATCCTTGACTATTGTCCAGTAATCCACTCCTAGATTACTTTGGTACCTCCCTACCAAACTTATGGCAAGGCACACATCAGGCCTGGTACACAACATTGCATACATAATAGAACATATGGCTGAGGCATAGGGATTGACTTCCATTTTCTCTCTATCTTCTGTCGTGGTCGGACATTGAGTCTGATTCAATTTACCACCTTGCAACACAAGCAAGAACCCTTTCTTTGACTGTTCCATTTTGAACGTCTTCAGAACTTTGTCAATGTATGTGCTTTGTGAAAATCCTATTAAGCGTCTCGATCTATCCCTATAGATCTTGATGCCCAATATATAAGAAGTAGGTTGAGGGGCAACTCTTTGTGTTTCCGGTCGTGCTGAAGATACACCGAACAAGCCCCTCAAAGGATAGTTTTCCATAGTAACAAGTGACAATAAATTTCAGCACGTAATATAGATTTTTTCCTTACCGATTTCCACTTACCAGGAGCGCTTCACTCCCCGGCAATGGCACCAGAAAAGGCTCCTAATGACCCACAAGTATAGGGGATCAATCATAGCCCTTTACATAAGTAAGAGTGTCGTGGAGTAGATGGAAATGGCAAGTGGTTTTCAGCAACGTAATTTCTGCAAACACTGAAATTGTCGATAACAAGTAGTTTGATAGCAAGATAATTTGTAATGGACAAGTAACGGTAAATAAATTGGAGCAAGGTATACCAATCCTTTTTTTAGCAAAGGACATGCCAAAATGGTCTTGTATAATAAGCAAAGCATTCCTGAGGGCACACAGGAATTTCATCTAGTCACTTTCATCATGTTGGTTTGATTCGCGTTCGCTACTTTGATAATTTGATATGTGGGTGGACCAGTGCTTGGGTGTTGTTCTTAATTGAACAACACTCCCACTTATGATTAACCCCCTTGCAAGCATCCGCAACTACGAGAAAAGTATTAAGATAAAATCTAACCATAGCATTAAACATATGGATCCAAATCAATCCCTTACGAAGTAGCGCATAAACTAGGGTTTAAACTTCTATCACTCTAGCAACCCATCATCTAATAACTACTCCACAATGCATTCCCTTAGTCCCAAAGATGGTGAAGTGTCCTGTAGTCGACATTCACATGACACCATTAAGGGAATCACAATATAAATATCATCAAAATATCAAAGACATATCAAATTCACATGATTAGTTGCAACATGACTTCTCCCGTGACCTCAAGAACAAAGGTAACTACTCACAAATGATATCCATGCTCAATATCAGAGGGGTATTAAATAGCATAATGGATCTTAACATATAATCTTCCACCAAATAAACCATATAGTAATCAACTACAAGATGTAATCAACACTACTAGTCACCCACGGGTACCAATATGAGGTTCCGGTACAAAGATAGAACACAAGAGATGAACTAGGGTTTGAGATGAGATGGTGATGTTGAAGATGTTCATGGAGTTTGGCCTCCCAAAGATGAGAGGGTTGTTGGTGATAATGATGGCTTCAATTTCCCCCTCCGGGAGGGAAGTTCCCCTGGCGGAATCGCTCCACGGGAGGGCAAAAGTGCTCCTGCCCAAGTTCCGCCTTGAGACAGTGGCGCTCCATCCCGAAAGTTCTCCCCTTATTTTTTTCTAGGTCAAGAAACCTCATATTTTTGAAGATGGGCACCGGAGGTCGGCTGGGCTACCCACCACCCACCAGGGCGCGCCTGGGGGGCCTGGCGCGCCCTGGTGTCTTGTGGGCACTAGGTGGCCCCCCCTACGGTAGTTCTTTTCTCCAATAATTATTAAATTTTACAAAATAATTCTCCGTAAAATTTCAACTCATTTGGAGATGTGCAGAATAGGTATCTCTGACATAGCTTTTCCAGGTCCAGAATTCCAGCTGTCGGTATTCTTCCTCTTTGTGTAATCCTTGCATACTATGAGAGAAAAAGTATTAGAATTACTCCATAAAGCATTATTATGCATAAAAACATTATAAATAACAGTAAGAAAACATGATGCAAAATGGACATACCATGGTGCTCTTGTTTGCAGGGGACTTCCGAGTGGCCTATGTTTTGCCGGAATGTTGATTCATTTCCATTCCTGCAAATTTCAGGTGCTAGATATGTCTTGTTTTTAGCAAAGGGCATGCTGAAATTTTCTATGAATTTTGGCATGACTTGCACTAGAATATAGGAAATATCTAGTGCCCTGGATTTGCCTGAAAGGGAATTAAACAACATTCTGGCAAAACATAGGTCATTTTTTATATCATTACTCGATATATGTGACGGTTGACTTTCATTCTATCGGGGCTCCTTGTGTGACTTTCAATTTGTTCTTGAAGGAAGAATTCCGACTGTTATCGTGGGGGTCGCTTCTCCTTCTTCTCTTTGTGCTAGACCTTCATAATGCACTAGGGGAAGGAGGAGTAGCAACCATCACCGACGGTCGATATATGAGAGAGGAAGAATCCTGAATGTTGACATGGAAGTCGCTTCTCCTTCTTATCCTTGTCCTAGACCTTTGTAATGCACTAGGAGAAGGAGGAGCAGTGACCATCATCGATGGTCAAAAAATCTGTGAGGGAGTGTCCACCATATATGAGAGAGGAAGAATCCTGACTGTTGTCGTGGTGGTCGCTTCTCCTTCGTTCCCGTGTGCTAGACATTTTGGCGTAATGCACTCAGGAACGAAGGGAGGAGCGACCATCACCGATAGTCAAATATATCAAGGAGGGAGTGCCCACCATATACACCACGTGAGATGAGAGTTTTCAAGGAAGACTCGATGGGCTAAAAGTCAACCCATGTTGAATAGTGATCTGCGTGTTGAGTTCCTTGTAATTGCCATTGATTTTTAATCTTTCAATTATGAACACAGGAAATGTCTGACGACGATAGGATCCCTGAGTGTGGTTATTGCAGTGACGATCGGGGTATGTGCGACAGGCCTCACCTGGGAAACGATAGGTTCTTCACCATCAAGCTGGACGAGACCTTCGAAGTTTTACGGTATGTAACAATGACAAGTATTTTTTTCTTAATTAAGCATGACTTGTGCTTCTTTGCTTCAATGTATAATTTTCATTTTTTACAATTCGAGTAGTCCATCCCCTGCCATGCAAGACGGTATGTCTTGGAAAAGCTTGGTTTCGAAGATAGTGAGAATATGAAGACGAAGATAGCTCACCTTAGGACTCAACATGGTTACCTTTTCAAGTTAAGCTCTACAATGCAGTAAATCACTCACATTTTGGTTGCTCAAATTGGAGAGCACTATGTAAGGCCTATGGATTTCAGGAGGATATGAAAATGAACTTCAATGTTCGTCTTGAAGATGATATTGAAGATAATATCGGCATTTGGGTGGATGTGGATATGCCCCCAGTTCTACCTCTATGTGAGTTTGTCAAAGAAATTTCTGAAGTAGTTTATATTGCTTATTTGAAAACAGTTGACAACTTATTTCCATTGACAGTTCATTTCCATTCTCTAAGAACTATACGGAAGGTAGTAGACAATACCTACTACAGTTATAGTTCAGAATGAACTTGTAGGAGAAAAAATATTTTGTTTTATTTATTAATGTTCTTGAGACTTTCAAGAACAATTATGAAACTAACCAAAATTATGCTTAGTACGTGCCACTATTCCATGTGTTGAACTACGATAACATCCATGGAAATAGCATGGTAAGATGTTTTACTATTGTTTCACTAGTGCATCTTTTGCATACATTCTTCTTAAGCTAAACTACATTGGTGTAACTATGTTATTATTATGTTCTTCAACAAAAACTCATCATCATTCTAGCACATGACAAGTACTATTCAGGCACATGACAACAATACGTGTTATGTTCTTCAGCTTATTACATGTGGATCTCTACTCTCCATAATGGAGATGGAGGGGCTATCCCGTTTTATGCTATTTTACCTTAGAGAGAGAAGTAGGTCCTAGCTAGTACTTGTCATGTGCTAGAATGATTATGAGTTATTACCTAGGATGATAACCATTATTTAATATCGATTAACTTGTCATGTGCTATATTCATGGTGAGTTATTATATGACTACGGATGATGAGTTATTATATGACTAAGATGATGAGGAGGAGGTCATACTACTTGTCATGTGCTAGAATGATGACGAGTTATTATATATATGACTACGGATGATGAGTTGTTATATGACTAAGGATGATGATGATGTGTTATTATTATAATCAGCACCGAGAAAGATCGGACTATCATCAGCAAATAATAAGTGATTAACCCAGGGTGCATGGACACTAACCCGAATACCTTTGTCAATTTGTACTCTGACAAATAAAAATACGTGACGCCTTGATACCTTTGTTAATTTGTACTCTGACAAATAAAAAGACTTGACGCTTGAGCACAAATGAGAAACAAATAAGGTGAGAAGGGCCCCCCTTGGCGAAGTCCTCTAGAAGGAGTAAAGTATGGAAGGAGTTCCCCATTCACCTTGATTGTGAACCTAACTGAGGTCACACACTTCATCACCAATTTGGTGAAACAATCATTGAAGCCCAACTTATATAAGATGGTATCAAGATAGTGCCACTCCACTCTATCATAGGCCTTGAGCATATCAAGTTTGGCAGTGCAGCATGAATTCTTGCCCTTTTCCGCCTTCTAGTAGCATGTATACTTTCACATGCAACGAGCACATTATCTGTAATCAAAATCCTAGGGAAAAACATTATGTTCCTCTCCTATTACCCCATCCAAAATTACTCTCACTCGCTTGGCCACCGCCTTTACTGCAATTTTGTACAATGCTAGACAAAGTGATAAGCCACAAGTATAGGGGATCGAATAGTTTTTAGGGTAGAGTATTCAACCCAAATTTATTGATTTGACACAAGGGGAGCCAAAGAATACTTGTAAGTATTAGCAGTTGAGTTGTCAATTCAACCTCACCTGGAGACTAAATATCTGCAGTAGCGTGGTTAGTAGCATAGTAGTATGATAGTTTGATAGCAGTAGCAATGATAGTAACAGTAATAGTAATAGCAGTAGTTTCGTAGCAGTTGTAACAGTAGCAACAGCAGTAGTAACTTAGCAAGAATATGTAAAAAAAACTCGTAGGCATTGGATCGGTGATAACGTTGGATATTATTCATCATATAATAGTCATAAACTAGAGCAACACAGAACTAGCTCCAATTCATCAATATAATGTAGGCATGTATTCCATAAATAGTCATACGTGCTTATGGAACTTGCATGACATTTTTTGTCCTACCCTCCCATGGCAGCGGGGTCCATAAGGAAACTAGGGGATATTAAGGCATCCTTTTAATAGAGAACCGGAACAAAGAATTAACATATAGTGAATACATGAACTCCTCAAACTACGGTAATCACCGGAAAAAAATCCCAATTATTATCACTTTGGGGTATGCGGATGATAACACGTAGTAGGTGCATATAACTTGCAAGATCGGATCAAGAACATAAATATGCTGGTGAAAACATAGATGGTTCAGATCTAAAATCATGGCACTCAAGCTCTAGTGGCAAGCATTAGGCATAGCAACGCCATCGCAACATCAATCTCGGAACACGGTGGATACTAGGGATCAAGCCCTAACAAAACTAACTCGATAACATGATGAATCTCATCCAACCCATCACCGTCCAGTAAGCTTACGAAGGACTTACTCACTCTCGGTGATGAGCATCATGAAATTGGTGATGGAGGATGGTTGATGATGATGAAGACCGAAGATCCCCCTCTCCGGAGCCCCGATCTGGCCTCTCGATGAAGAACAGGACGTGGCGGCGGCTCCGTATTGTCAAATGCAATGAAACTTTATCCTTGATTTTTTTTTCTCAGGAAATAGGAATTTATAGTATCCAGATAAGGGTCGGCGGAGCCTCGAGGGGCCCACTACCCAC
>NC_041393.1:383629684-383749978 GCF_002162155.2 Triticum dicoccoides | reverse complement strand
ATTTTTTTCTTTTATTCCAAAATAAATCTCCAAAAAGTTTCGTCCGATTTCGAGAACTTTTATTTCTGCACAAAAACAACACCATGATAGTTCTGCTGAAAACATCGTCAGCCCAGGTTAGTTTCATTCAAATCATGCAAATTAAAGTCCAAAACAAGAGCAAAAGTGTTTGGAAAAGTAGATACAACGGAGACGTATCACAAAGCAATAGGACAAAACTACAAAATTTTATGTGGGTTATGTACCTTGGGGGTTAATGTGATTGTAGTGTCATTCAGCCCTACAGGTAGTTCTCCACTATTCCGGAACTCCAGAACGACATGAGTAGTATCACCACGCAAAACATCCCAATGCCTTTGAAAAAATCCAGCCTTGAAACCGTCAATACCCGGAACCTTTGAAGGTGCCATATCAAATATGGCCTTTTTGACTTCCTCGGTCGTTTAAGCTTTTTCAAGCAACTCGTTCATACCTTAACACGGGGTACCACACAATTGAGCAGCTCATCCATCTTCCTATATCCATGTGTTTGGTACAACGTCTCATAGAAACTTGTAATCTCCTCTTTCACATCATCTGGTTCAATACATATTCGTCCGTCTCCTTCCTCCAGTGAGGTGATCCTATGAATCCTCTTTCGATGGGCAGCCTGCGCTCGGAAATAACCCATATTTAGGTCACCCTCTTTTAACCATAGCACGCATGAGCGTTGTTTAAGCCACACCTCTTCCTGACAAAGTGCTTCATGCAGTTGTATTGCTACCACCTTCTCCTCCTCCGACAGCCCACGACCAATCAAGAAATATCTTAGGCATCGAGGCACTGTTGGAGTTTATGTGCTTTTTTTATAGGTTGCCAAACTCCTGCTCGCCCCACGATCCCAACTCGGCATTTTAAATATATATAATGTGTAAATATTATTTCGTAATGAATCTAGTTAACAAAATTTGGTGTTTCAAATATTCCTACGTTTTTATATAGATTTGGTCCAATTTAATGAGGTTTGACTTAGCAGCAAGGTAGAACTTCAATTATTTTGTAGTAAAAATAATAATAAATAATAAAATGACGGCCGCGGGAAATTATACAAACTAGGGTTAATTATTTAGTGTATATACTTCCTCTGGCTGAAAAAGCTTGTCTTTTAAATAGATGTATCTAGTACCAAGTTAGTAAACTGAGCTGGGGTTTGGGTATAGAAATGAGAGCGCGAGCACGTATGGTTATGGGTATGGGTGTGGGTGGCGTGATCAATCCACCGGAACCAAACCATGGAATGGTAACCGATTCTACCCCCTGTCTACATTGCATTTGCATGCTGTACGTGAAAACTGTGCAACGTTGCACGCATGGCTAGGCCACGCAAATATTGTGCCTCATTCTTCTCCCTGCCGATTGGTAAGCATCCACATAAATCCGTTGATTCATATACTCGGAGCCATTTACGGATCGTCATTGTCGTCATCATGAATTATACTGTACCATTCAGTACACGTGCCAAGATAAATATATTCTCCGTCCAAAAAGGATAAAGAAAGGCGAGATTGGAATTTAGCAGTATGTGAGATCCTTGCGTCTAGAGTCCTCAAAGGACAAAATTAGCTTTCTTTTCTTTTTAGCTTTCTTCTCAACGGGTCGTCACTTGCCACGAGTCATTTGCACTGAAAATAAAATACTATGGCTTCTATTTTCAAAAAAAAAGCATCGAGATCTCTTATAAAACTTCATTATAAATATGAAGCGGATACTTAGACCACCAAACTACAAATACTACCGCGAATGAGCCGCTGACGCGCCGTTGTCGCCGCTCCCATACTGGGGCCGATCTGACCTTGTCGATGACAGCCGAAAAGTCTTCATGCATCTGTCCTTAAGGACAAGTGCCCTGGAGCCGCAGTCGTCGTCGTTGAACCCTTGAATCGTTCTGAAATGCCTGACACCATAACTCGCCGCCGCACACGCATGACGAGAAACTCTAATCTCACCACGGCGAGGAGACTGCTGTCGGCGTTCTGGGAACCAGGATATCTAGATTTGCCTGCCTGTGGCCCGCGGTGTGGGTCCATCAACGGCCTGATACGGCCCATCTACAGCACCAGCAAGACAAGACCCTCGCGAGGGGCCAAGTCTCGCGAGACGGGCGACATCAAGACCCCCGGAGGGAGCGGCCTTCCCAGGCTGCCTCCTGAGGAGCGGAAATTTCTATGTAGGTGCTCAACCTCATGAGGTTGCGGTGACGCAAGCCATGACGACCAAGGTCAGGCGGGCGCCAGCGGGCGCAGAGCGGCAGGTTTCCTCTTTGGTGCTAAGGAGGCAAGCGCAGGCGCAGGGTCCCGAGGAATCTCCCAAAGGTTTCCATTTTCGTGCAACAAGACCAAGACTGATAGGACAGCAGGACGGTTGTTATCGCCGAGCCCACCGCAGCGTCACGACCAGGAGCTTTGCAGGAGAATACCACCTTTTCTCAGGATAAAATGTACTACTTGTCCCCTTTTAAATTAGCCATTGTGGGATCCCTTCCCGCCTACGTTTTGGGGGAAGAGGTCCAAGGCCACTATAAATATAGGCTAGCCACCATCATAGGAAGGGAGACGGTCGAATCCCTCCAGCTCCAATCCACATTGAAGTAGACCTCGCGAGGTTGTTCTTCCCTTGTACTAATTCATCCTCAGCCCCTCGTGAGGCTAATCCACCCCAAAGCAGGAGTAGGGTCTTACACCGCAAGGTTGCCTGAACCTGGGTAAACTGTCGTGTCCATCTTCTTGTTTGTTTGTCGAGCTAGGCCGTGGGGATGACGAAGTGGTTGGCTGGAGAGGCTGAGTTCTTCGCACACGCCCCAGTGTTTGAACCTTTTCTTGGGTCTGCGGAGCCCTGAATCCGACATTTGGCGCGCCAAGTAGGGGCGTGTGTCAAAGATCTGCTTCCCCATCAGCCGCGCTTCCCCCAAGCCGCGTGGTTTCCATGGCAGGTGTTGGTCCATCCGCCGGGCCGACAGGCGCATTCGGAGGCATCACAGGGCCTATGAGCTTTCTTCCCCGCCTTGCGGCAGGTGCAGTGGCCAGCCAAGTTCAGGCCAGAGTTGCCACCGTGGTACAACGGCGCGGCGGATCCCGCGGGGTTCCTCCGGGTGTACGTGAAGGCCATCTAAGCGGCGGGCGGCAACAACAAGGTCATGGAAAAATGGCTCCCTATGGCTCTCACAGGCATGCCTTACTTGTGGTTACTCAACCTGCAGGAGTCTTCAGTGACCTCCTGGGAAGAGTTGCGGGATCTCTTCATCACGCGCTTCGCGACACCAACGCTCCACATCATTGCGGCCATCCTCGGCGGGTCGCAGGCACCGGCATCAAGCTGCCACGCCAAGCAGCTCTTCCGGCGAGTGGGGGTCGTCCGACTGCAGCAAGAAGCTCCCCCGGGCTGGGCAGCGCCCCAGGCCGACCTCGTCTTCGACTCCAACGATCACCCCCGGACGACGGTCGGTGCCGGCGCACTCCCCATGCTCTGCATCCCCACCATCTGCAACGTTGCAGTCACCAGGACCCTCATTGATGGCGGCGCCGATCTCAACATTCTCTCTGTGGAAGCCTTCGGTCTGCTTCACGTGCCTTATGACCGGCTCCTCCCCACAAAGCCTTTCTCAGGGGTGGCCAACGGCTCCACTTCCCCTCTGGTGCAGGTCCGCCTCCTCGTCACCTTCGGCACGCGCAACAACTACCACACCGAGCTCATCGACTTCGACGTCGCCTGCATCAGCCTCCCTTATAATGCCATTCTCGGATATCCGGCCCTCGCCAAGTTCATGGCAGCGACTCACCCCGGCTACAACATCATGAAGATGTCGGGGAGCAGCGGTGTCCTCACCATGGCAGGGGACACCAAGGACGCGATCATGGCCCTCAGATTCGATTTCAAGGCCGCGGAGGCTGCGCGACCGAACATGGAGGGTGCTCCGGAGATCCCGAAGGCTGCGCCGGCGAAGAAAAGGCAGCTATTCTCCCAGGACCGGGCCGAGACAAAGCAGGTGCCAGTCGATGACAACAGGGAATCAGGGCCCACATTCATCATAGGCGACGACCTCCCCCCCGAACCAGGAAGAGGCATTGGCCAGCTTCCTCCATGCAAACACGGACGTGTTTGCATGGGAGGCAATGGACTTGGTCGGCATCCCGCGAGGGGTGATCGAACACCACCTGATGGTGTGCCCCGACGCACGCCCCGTGAAGCAGAAGGCGCGGCGGCAAGCCCAGGAGAAGCAATCGTTCATTGTCCAGGAGGTTCACAAGCTGCAAGCGACTGGCGTCATTTGAGAGGTGCGGCATTTGGATTGGCTGGCCAACCCGGTCATTGTCCCAAAGAAGGGCGGGAAGGAGTGCATGTGCGTCAACTTCACGAGCCTCAACAAGGTCTGCCCTCAGGACCCTTTCCCTCTTCCATGCATCGACCAAATCGTCGACTCCACCACCGAGTGCGACTTGCTGTGCTTCCTGGACGCTTTCTCGGGCTACCACCAAATCAAGATGGCGGTGCAGGATGTTGAGAAGACGATTTTCTTGACCCCAGGCAGGGTGTACTGCTACACCTGCATGCCGTTCGGGCTGCCCAATGCCGGCGCGACCTTCCAGCGATTGATGCACATTGCCCTTGGCCGGCAGCTCGGGAGAAACGCCAAGGCATATGTCGACGACAAAGTGGCCAAGACACGGGAGGCGAAGACCCTCATCGGGGATTTGGAAGAAACAATCACCAATTTACGCAAGGTGAACCTGCGGCTCAATCGGATAAGTGCGTGTTCGGCGTCCCGTCTGACAAGCTGCTGGGTTTTCTTGTGTCACACAGAGGGACCAAGGCTAACCCAGAGAAGATCAAGGCAATAGAAAGGATGAGCCCGCCGCAAACTCTCAAGGAGATGCAGAAGCTCACGGGCTGCATGACTTCATTGGGGCGCTTCATCTTCAAGCTAGGTGAGCGCGCCCTTCCGTTCTTCAAACTGATGAAGAAGGGCCCGTTCGAATGGACTCCGGAGGCCGAGGCGGCTTTCCAAGACCTGAAGAGATAAGTCACCAGCCCACCAGTGATGGTAGCACCTCGTCCTCTTAGCCCCAGGTGCTTTACCTGGTCGCCACACCCCACTCAGCCAGAGCGGCACTCGTGGCAGTCCAGGAAGAGCGCGCGGGTGCGGGTGGGCGGCGTAGCACTCCGTGCCCGGCCACGACACTGCAGCCTCAGGACGACGCCCCAGAGGCCCCGGCTGCCCCACCGGATGGCAAGCCTCCCGAGGCTCCCTCATCTTAGGAGGGGCGGGATGCCGTCAACGCTCCCTCCTTCGTCAAGCATCCCATGTACTTCGTCAGCATGGTGTTGCGTGACGGGCGTTCACACTACCCCCATGCCACAGAAGCTCCTGCTCACGCTCCTTATCGCCTCCAGGAAGCTGTGCCACTACTTCCAAGGTAACCCTATCAAGGTCGTCTCCGCATACCCCCAGGAGAAGGTGCCCCGGAGCCGCAACGCCGCGAGAAGGGTTGCTGAGTGGAACATCGAGCTGCAGGCGTTCCAGTTGGAGTTCAGCACCACCAGAGTCATCAAGGGCGCGGCCCTCACTGACTTTGTGGCGGAGTGGACTGATGCCCTTGACCGAGGGGTGGGTGAGGACCGTTCCCTCACACCCGGAGATGAAGCACCATACGGTTGGGTCATGTACTTCGATGGCGCGTTCGCATGCCAGGGCGCAGGGGCTGGAGCCATGCTCATCTCGCCTACCCAGGACAAGCTCTACTACGTCGTGCAGCTCAGCTTTTTTCATGGGATCTAGTTTCGAAGGTCTCGTCGCGACGAATCTTTTATGTGAAAACATTTTTTCAATCGGACCAATGGTTTGAGCTACAAAATATTTTAAATTTTTGCATTGGGAAGAATCATTGATGACATCATCAATTTCGGTTTTTCTGTATGTATATGACTAGTAACTGCTAATTAACTGCTAATGGATAGTGGACACGCACAGAAAAAAAGAAAAATAAATAAGATGAAGCTAATGCATGCATGCAAGCTAGGGAGGAATCGTGCGAATCTATTGCTTAACTTCAATACGTGTGGAAGTTAGCACTGTCCTTTACAAAAATGTTGGGTCAGCACCATAATTGGTTACGGAATATTTGCCACTTTGAACATTTTATTTTTGACATTTGAAAAACTTTCGTTGTTTGACTTTATTTTAAATTTGAAATTTGAATTGGTTTGAACCAACGTGGGACCTAACAACAGTAAAAGTGATGACATGGCATCATTAGCATGGAATTACTGTAGCTTAATTATCCGGGCGTTACAGGTAGCGTACCCGCAAAGAAGCGTGGAAGCTGGAAACAGACACCTGCAGGCCTCTCCGCCCACACCACGAACTCCGGGGATGCGTCTGCCGAGTGGGACCGTGGGCGTGGTGGCCGAACAGCCACTGCGCGCCTCCCATCTTCGTTGTGACTGCCCCGGCCACGGTAACCCCTGCCGCGGGAAGGTCCACCCCCATGGCCGCAGGAGCTAGTGCCGGCCTTTGAGGGGATGAGTGCATGCCCTCGGGGAGCCACCGCCGGCGTAGCAGCATACTTGCGGGGATAGCTGCGCCCCCTCTTGGGCGGCGGCGAGTCCGGCCCCTCCTTGGGGGCTTTTCCCTTCTCCGCGGCGGAGAACCTCCTCATTGGTGCCATGGATGCTCTGGCGAGATGATGAGACAAATAAGAAGGAGAAGCGAGTGGCATGAAGTTGAAGATAGGTTGGGGGATCCGCCCCTTCCCCATTTACAGCCGGAAGAAGGCCGACCGCCGGCCTCTCACGATTCTAGGTAATGATGGTTTTTCTGCACCAAGCAGTTGTCAAGTTGGGCAGTTGCAGAGGTAGCATGGAGACGCCTACGCCCCATCAAGTGCCACGCATTGACCTGGTCCGCAGGCGATTGGGGCCCATGGCGCTTCGCCCTTGCCCTTTGGCTTCGCCTCGAAGCCAAGTCCGAGCGCGCCTTGGGCCTGGGGGCTACTGTCGGTGTTCTGGGAACCAGGGTACCCAGACTTGCCTACCTGCGGCCCGTGGCATGGGTCCATCAACGGCCTGGTATGGCCCATCTACAGCACCAGCAAGGCAAGACCCTCGTGAGGGGCCAAGCCTCGCGAGGCGGGCGACATCAAGACCCACGGAGGGAGCAGACTCCCAAGTCTGACTCCTGAGGAGCGGAGATTTCTATGCAGGTGCTCAACCTCATGAGGTTGCGGTGACGCAAGCCATGAAGACCAAGGCCAGGTGGGCGCGAGCGAGCGCAGAGTGCAGGTTTCCTCTTTGGTGCTAAGGAGGCAAGCGCAGGCGCGGGGTCCCGAGGAATCGCCCAAAGGTTTCCATTCCCGTGCAACAAGACCAAGACCGCCAGGACAGCAGGACGGATGTCATTGCCGAGCCCACCGCAGCGTCACGACCAGGACCTTTGCAAGAGAAGACCACCTTTTGTCAGGATAAGATGTACTACTTGTACCCTTTCAAATTAGCCACTGTGGGATCCCTTCCCGCCTACGTTTTGGGGGAAGAGGACCAAGGCCACTATAAATATAGGCTAGCCACCACCATAGCAAGGGAGACGGTTGAATCCCTTCAGCTCACATCCACACTGGAGCAGACCTCGCAAGGTTGTTCTTCCCTTGTACTATTTCATCATCAGCCCCTCGTGAGGCTAATCCACCCCAAAGCAGGACTAGGGTCTTACACCGCAAGGTGGCCCGAACCTGGGTAAACTGTCGTGTCCATCTTATTTGTTCGTCGAGCTAGGTCGTGGGGGTGACGAAGTGGTTGGGTGGAGAGGTTGAGTTCTTCGCACATGCCCCAGAGTTCGAACCTTTTCTTGGGTCTGCGGAGCCCTGAACCCGACAACTAGAGGAATATACGCCGGAGCTCTGTCGATTCCGTTCAAATGATGAACTCGAGGAGAGGATCGGAGCCCAAAAAACCAACTCGACAAAGATGCGTTGTCATTCGCCCAAATGCCACCCTGCGAGGACTAAAAAAATTCCTAACTTAAACTACTAGCCAAAGCAGAGGCACTGGGACTTGATACGTCTCCAACGTATCTATAATTTATGAAGCATTCATGCTATTTTATTATCTGTTTTGAATGATTACGGGCTTTATTATACACTTTTATATCAATTTTGGGACTAACCTATTAACCGGAGGCCCAGCCCATATTGCTGTTTTATTGCCTGTTTCAGTATTTCGAAGAAAAGGAATATCAAACAGAGTCCAAACGAAATGAAACCTTCGGCAGCGTGATTTTTGGAAAGATTATGATCCAGGAGACTTGGAGTGCAAGCCAGGGAGCATCGAGGAAGCCACTAGACAGGGGGCGCGCCCACCCCCCTAGGCGCGCCCTACCCTCTCGTGGGCCCCTCGAGGCTCCCCCGATCGACTTCTTTCGCCTATATATTCCCATATACCCTAAAAACATCAAAACAGAAGATAGATCGGGAGTTCCGCCACCGCAAGCCTCTGTATCCACCAAAAAACCTCTCGGGAGCCAGTTCTGGCACCCTGTCGGAGGGGGAACCCATCACCGGTGACCATCTTCATCATCCCGGCGCTATCCATGACGAGGAGGGAGTAGTTCACCCTCGGGGCCGAGGGTATGTACCGGTAGCTATGTGTTTGATCTCTCTCTCTCTCTCGTGTTCTCTCTATGGCACGATCTTGATGTATCACGAGCTTTGCTATTATATTTGGATCTTATGATGTTTCTCCCCTCTCTACTCTCTTGTAATGGATTGAGTTTTCCCTTTGAAGTTATCTTGTCGGATTGAGTCTTTAATGATTTGAGAACACTTGATGTATGTCTTGTCGTTCTTATCTATGGTGACAATGGGATATCACGTGCCACTTGATGTATGTTTTGGTGATCAACTTGCGGGTTCCGCCCATGAACCTATCCATAGGGGTTGGCACACGTTTTCGTCTTAACTCTCCGGTAGAAACTTTGGAGCACTCTTTGAAGTACTTTGTGTTGGTTGGATAGATGAATCTGAGATTGTGTGATGCATATCGTATAATCATGCCCCACAGATACTTGAGGTGACAATGGAGTATGTAGGTGACATTAGGGTTTTGGTTGATTTGTGTCTTAAGGTGTTATTCTAGTACGAACTCTTGAATAGATTGATCCGAAAGAATAACTTTGAGGTGGTTTCATACCCTACCATAATCTCTTCGTTTGTTCTCCGCTATTAGTGGCTTTTGAGTGACTCTTTGTTGCATATTGAGGGATTGTTATATGATCTATCTATGTTATTATTGTTGAGAGAACTTGCACTAGTGAAAGTATGAACCCTATGCCTTGTTTCCTATCATTGCAATACCGTTTACGCTCACTTTTATCATTAGTTACCTTGCTGTTTTTATATTTTCAGATTACAAATACCTTTATCTACCATCCATATTGCACTTGTATCACCATGTCTTCGCCGAACTAGTGCACCTATACAATTTACCATTGTATTGGGTGTGTTGGGGACACAAGAGACTCTTTGTTATTTGGTTGCAGGGTCGTTTGAGAAAGACCATCTTCATCCTACGCCTCCCACGGATTGATAAACCTTAGGTCATCCACTTGAGGGAAATTTGCTACTGTCCTACAAACCTATGCACTTGTAGGACCAACAACGTCTACAAGAAGAAGGTCGTGTAGTAGACATCAAGATCTTTTCTGGCGCCGTTGCCGGGGAGGTGAGTGCTTGAAGGTATATCTTTAGATCTTGTAATCGAATCTTTTTGTTTCTTGTTTTATCACTAGTTTAGTTTATAAAAGAAAACTACAAAAAAATGGAGTTAAGCTTGTCTCATACGCTTCATCTTTTTAATATCTTTCGTGAGTATGATGAAAAGGAAAATTGTGCTCAAGTGCTAGAAGAAGAAATCTATAGAATGTTTGATACTAAATCTTTGAATGATGAGCATGATTGCAATGTTGTTAGTATGAATTCCTTGAATATCCATGATGCTAATGATATGCAAAGCCACAAGCTTGGGGAAGCTATGTTTGATGAAGATGATATTTTTTTTGTCCCCCAAGTTTTGATGAGAATATTTATTATTATGAAAGCATGCCTCCTATTTATGATGACTATTTATGAAAGTGGGTTTGGAAGAGTGTCAACTTTATTTAGTGATGATTCCACTATTTCGGAAGAGGTTCCAATTGATTATGAGAACAAAGTTGCTATCTATGATGATTATTGTGATGACTTGTATGCTATTAAGAATAATGATAACCATGAAACTTGTCATCATGATTTTAGTTTTCAATTGGATTATGCCTCACATGATAATTATCTTGTTGATTTTGCTTCCACTATTCCGGATGAGAAGAATTTTTCTTATGTGGAGAGTAGTAAATTTTCTATGCTTGTAGATCATGAAAAGAATGCTTTAGGTGCTGGTTATATTGTTGAATTCATTCATGATGCTACTGAAAATTATTATGAGGGAGGAACATATGCTTGTAGGAATTGCAATAATATCAAGTTTCCTCTCTATGTGTTGAAAATCTTGAAGCTATGCTTGTTTTACCTTCCTATGCTTCTTGATTATTGTTCCCATAAGTTGTTTGCTCACAAAATCCTTGTGCATAGGAAGTGGGTTAGGCTTAAATGTGTTAGTCATATGCTTCATGATGCTCCCGTTATGTTTCAATTCTTATCTTTTATGTGAGCATCAGTGTCATCATCATGCCTAGCTAGAAAGGCATTAAAGAAAAGCGCTTGTTGGGAGACAACCCAATATTTATCCTTACTATTTTTGTGTGTCCACATGATTATGCTACTGTAGTAATCATGTCTTATAGCTTTTGTTTCAATAAAGTGCCAAGTAAGACCTTTAGGATGGCTTTTGGTTATAGTTGTGTTGATCCTGCTGAAAATCAGGAACTTTTGCACCCAGTAAATTAGTTTTGTTAATTCTCATAAACGTGCTCTTGATCTGATTCTTTTTTCTCTGGATTGGTAGACGAATTACTTAGGACTTCCTAATTTGGTAGGATTTTTGGAGTTCCAGAAGTATACGTTTGATACAGATTACTACATTGTTCTGTTTTTGACAGATTCTGTTTTCTATGTGTTGTCTACTTATTTTGATAAATCTATGAGTAGTATCGGAGGGTATGAACCATACATAAGTTAGAATACATTAGATATTACACCAATATGAATTTAGAATGAGTTCATTACAGTACCTAAGTGGTGGTTTTATTTTCTTATACTAACGGAGCTTACGAGTTTTCTGTTGAGTTTTGTGTTGTGAAGTTTTCAAGTTTTGGGTGAAGATTCGATGGACTATGGAATAAGGAGTGGCAGCCAAAAGCCTAAGCTTGGGGATGCCCCCGGAAGGCATCCCCTCTTTCGTCTTCGTTCATCGGTAACTTTACTTGGAGCTATATTTTTATTCACCACATGATATGTGTTTTGCTTGGAGCGTCATTTTATTTTGTTAGTATTTGATTTCTGTTATATAGAATAAGTTTCGCATCTTTAGTTTCAATAAAAATGTCAAGGATAGCCTTTACCATGCTTATTTTGCTAGTATGCATGTTGCTGTTTGAAAACAGAAAGTTTACCGCTGTTGCAAAAATTCCCTAGAAAAGCCAGAGCATGATATAATGATGAAACCTTTTGAATAATGAGCTCTGAAAAATTTACTACAGTGGGAATTTTCTCTCATAATTTTTGGAGTTAGGGAAGTATTGATACTCTTGCATTCTTTACAGACTATACTGTTTTGGCAGATTGCTGTTATGGTTGCATTGTTTGCATATGTTTGCTTGTTTAATGATTCTATTTGAGGATAGGAGTATTAAATATGCAGAGACATTTAGTATGCAATGTTGAATAATAATTTTAGTGATTTGTTACAGTAGAAAATGATAAGGTTTTTCATTGGTTTATACTAACTTATCTCACGAGTTCTTATTGAGTTTGTTGTGGATGAAGCTTTTGAGAAATAGAGAAACCATGATATGAGAGGAATTAAGGAGACACAAAAGTTCAAGCTTGGGGATGCCCAAGGCACCCCAAGATAATATTTCAAGAAGTCTCAAGCATCTAAGCTTGGGGATGCCCCGGTAGGCATCCCACCTTTCTTCTTCAACAACTATCGATTAGTATCGGTTGAACCTAAGTTTTTGCTTCTTCACATGAGTTGTGCTATCCTTGCAATGTCATTTTGTTTTGCTTTGCTTGTTGTTTGAATACAATACCAAGATCTGAAATTCCTTAATGAGAGAGAGTCTTCACATAGTTACATAATTATTTAGCTACTCATTGATCTTCACTTATATCTTTTTGGAGTAGTTTTTCTTTCACTCGTGTGCTTCACTTATATCCCATGAGTAAATTGTTGAATGAGTTGACGTCATAAATCTGAAATTATATATGTCTCATTTTCTTATCCCATGGGGAGTAATGACTTCACGTCTAAAAAGTAGAGGTTGTAAATTTATTGAAGGTTAGCAAGCATTGTATTAGTCATTTGAACAATTCATGAAAGAATATTGAAGGAAGAGAGATTCCACACGTAAATATACTATCCTAGACATCTTTTATAATTGGGAGCACTCATTAAGTATGACATGCTAAAGAGTTGATGTTGGACAAGGAAGACAACGTAATGGGTTATGTTTTCGCACATCTCAGTTAAAGTATATTGTCATGATCATTCAAACATGTTGAGCTTGCCTTTCCCCCTCATGCTAGCCAAATTCCTTGCACCAAGTAGATATACTACTTGTGCTTCCAAATATCCTTAAACCCAATCTTGCCATGAGAGTCCACCATACCTACCTATGGATTGAGTAAGATCCTTCAAGTAAGTTGTCATCAGTGCAAGCAATAAAAAATGCTCTCTAAATATGTATGATCTTTTGGTGTGAATAAAACAGCTTTATACGATCTTGTTATGGAAGCAATAAAAGCGACGGACTGCATAATAAAGGTCCATATACAAGTGGCAATATAAAGTGACATTTTTTCGCATTAAGATTTTGTGCATCCAACCTTAAAAGCGCATGACAAGCTCTGCTTCCCTCTGCGAAGGGCATATCTTTTACTTTATGTCTTTTACTTTTTGCTTGAGTCAAGGTGATCTTCACCTTTCCCTTTTTCATTTTATCCTTTGGCAAGCACCTCGTGTTGGGAAGATCCTGATATATATATCCAATTGGATGTAAGTTAGCATGAACTATATTGTTGACATCACCCAAATGTGAATACGTTGGGAGGCAATACTATAAGCCCCTATCTTTCTCAGTCTGATTAAAACTCCATAACCATTAGTATTGCGTGAGTGTTAGCAATTGTAGAAGACTATATGATAGTTGAGTATGTGGAGTTTGCTATTCCTGAAAATAAGATGAATTGTAATTGTTTGATGACTGAGAATGAAGTTTGCTAGCTTTCAAGAAAGTTTATGGTCTATGCTTTAACATGTGAATTGCTTGTTGCTTGTTCGTGAAAAGTTTTATGAGATGAACTACTATTATGACATATAATCATGGTAGAAAAGGTGATTGAAATTATCATTGATCAAACTTGTGCACCTGCTAGCATTCACACTTCATAAATTCTTTCTTTTATCATTTATCTACTCGAGGACGAGCAGGAATTAAGCTTGGGGATGCTGATACATCTCCAACGTATCTATAATTTATGAAGCATTCATGCTATTTTATTATCTGTTTTGAATGATTACGGGCTTTATTATACACTTTTATATCATTTTTGGGACTAACCTATTAACCGGAGGCCCAGCCCATATTGTTGTTTTATTGCCTGTTTCAGTATTTCGAAGAAAAGGAATATCAAACAGAGTCTAAACGGAATGAAACCTTTGGCAGCGTGATTTTTGCAAAGATTATGATCCAGGAGACTTGGAGTGCAAGCCAGGGGAGCATCGAGGAAGCCACGAGACAGGGGGTGATACGTCTCCAATGTATCTATAATTTTTTATTGTTCCATGCTATTATATTACCCCTTTGGATGTTTATGGGCTTTATTTTACACATTTATATCATTTTTGGGACTAACCTACTAACCGGAGGCCCAGCCCGTATTGTTGTTTTTTTGCCTATTTCAGTATTTCGAAGAAAAGGAATATCAAACGGAGTCCAAATGGAATGAAACCTTTGGGAGCGTGATTTTTGGAACGAATGTGATCCAGAGGACTTGGAGTGCAAGTCAAGAAGCAGCCGAGGCGGCCACGAGAGGGTAGGGCGCCCCCCCTCTATAGGGCGCACCCCCCTGTCTCGTGGGCCCCACGGGCGGCCGCCGACGTACTTCTTCCTCCTATATAAGCCTACGTACCCCGGAAACATCCAGGGAGCCAACAAAACACAATTTCCACCACCGTAACCTTCTGTATCCGTGAGATCCCATCTTGGAGCCTTCGTCGGTGCTCCGCCGGAGGGGGAATCGGCCATGGAGGGCTTCTACATCAACACCATAGCCCCTCCGATGAGTTGTGAGTAGTTTACCACAGACCTTCGGGTCCATAGTTATTAGCTAGATGGCTTCTTCTCTCTTTTTGGATCTCAATACAATGTTCTCCCCCTCTCTTGTGGAGATCTATTCGATGTAAACTCTTTTTGCGGTGTGTTTGTCAAGATCCGATGAATTGTGGGTTTATGATCAAGTTTATCTATGAGAAATATTTGAATCTCCTCTGAATTCTTTTATGTATGATTGAGTTATCTTTGCAAGTCTCTTTGAATTATCAGTTTGGTTTGGCCTACTAGATTGATCTTTCTTGCCACGGGAGAAGTGCTTAGCTTTGGGTTCAATCTTGCGGTGTCCTTACCCAGTGACAGCAGGGGTTGCAAGGCACGTATTGTATTGTTGCCATCGAGGATAAAAAGATGGGGTTTATATCATATTGCATGAGTTTATCCCTCTACATCATGTCATCTTGCTTAATGCGTTACTCTGTTCTTTATGAACTTAATACTCTAGATGCACGCAGGAGTCGGCCGATGTGTGGAGTAATAGTAGTAGATGCAGGCAGGAGTCGATCTACTTGTTGCGGACGTGATGCCTATACACATGATCATGCCTAGATAATCTCATAATTATTCGCTTTTCTATCAATTGCTCGACAGTAATTTGTTCACCCACCGTAATACTTATGCTATCTTGAGAGAAGCCTCTAGTGAAACCTATGGCCCCCGGGTCTATTTCTTATCATATTTGCTTCCAATCTACTTTTATTTGCATCTTTACTTTTTGCATCTATCTTATAAAATACCAAAAATATATTTATCTTATCATACTATCTCTATTAGATCTCACTTTCGCAAGTGCCCGTGAAGGGATTGACAACCCCTTTATTGCGTTGGTTGCGAGTTCTTTGTTTGTTTGTGTAGGTGCGTGGGACTTTTGAGGAGCCTCCTACTGGATTGATACCTTGGTTCTCAAAAACTGAGGGAAATACTTACGCTACTATTGCTGCATCACCCTTTCCTCTTCAAGGAAAACCAACGCAAGCTCAAGACGTAGCAGGGGGGCGCACCCACCCCCCTGGGCGCGCCCTACCCTCTCGTGGGCCCCTCGAGGCTCCCCCGACCGACTTCTTTCGCCTATATATTCCCATATACCCTAAAAACATCAAAACAGAAGATAGATCGGCAGTTCCGCTGCCGCAAGCCTCTATAGCCACCAAAAACCTCTCGGGAGCCCGTTCTGGCACCCTGCCGGAGGGGGAAACCATCACCGGTGGCCATCTTCATCATCCCGGCGCTATCCATGACGAGAAGGGGGTAGTTCACCCTCGGGGCTGAGGGTATGTACCAGTAGCTATGTGTTTGATCTCTCTCTCTCTTTCTCTCTCGTGTTCTCTCTATGGCACGATCTTGATGTATCGTGAGCTTTGCTATTATATTTGGATCTTATGATGTTTCTTCCCCCTCTACTCTCTTGTAATGGATTGAGTTTTCCCTTTGAAGTTATCTTGTCGGATTGAGTCTTTAATGATTTGAGAACACTTGATGTATGTCTTGCCGTGCTTATCTGTGGTGACAATGAGATATCACGTGCCACTTGATATATGTTTTGGTGATCAACTTGCGGGTTCCGCCCATGAACCTATGCATAGGGGTTGGCACACGTTTTCGTCTTGACTCTCCGGTAGAAACTTTGGGGCACTCTTTGAAGTACTTTGTGTTGGTTGGATAGATGAATCTGAGATTGTGTGATGCATATCGTATAATCATGCCAACGGATACTTGAGGTGACAATGGAGTATCTAGGTGACATTAGGGTTTTGGTTGATTTGTGTCTTAAGGTGTTATTCTAGTACGAACTCTTGAATAGATTGATCCGAAAGAATAACTTTGAGGTGGTTTCGTACCCTACCATAATCTCTTCGTTTGTTCTCCGCTATTAGTGGCTTTGGAGTGACTCTTTGTTGCATGTTGAGGGATTGTTATATGATCTATCTATGTTATTATTATTGAGAGAACTTGCACTAGTGAAAGTATGAACCCTATGCCTTGTTTCCTATCATTGCAATACCGTTTAAGCTCACTTTTATAATTAGTTACCTTGCTGTTTTTATATTTTCAGATTACAAATACCTTTATCTACCATCCATATTGCACTTGTATCACCATGTCTTCGATGAACTAGTGCACCTATACAATTTACCATTGTATTGGGTGTGTTGGGGACACAAGAAACTCTTTGTTATTTGGTTGCAGGGTTGTTTGAGAGAGACCATCTTCATCCTACGCGTCCCTCGGATTGATAAACCTTAGGTCATCCACTTGAGGGAAATTTGCTACTGTCCTACAAACCTGTGCACTTGCAGGCCCAACAACGTCTACAAGAAGAAGGTCGTGTAGTAGACATCAGGACTCTCCTCCCTGCCATCGGCCGCCAGAGTGGTAGGCAGAAGGGAGATGAATCCATGGGTTAGCTGCTGGTGCTTGTAGGTGAGTTGTAAACCCTAGCCTTCGTCAGGGAAAAAGAAGCTCCGCTGGTGCTCGACTGGTAACTAACAAGGCCGCCAGAGTGGTAGGCAGAAGGGAGATGAATCCATGGGTTAGCTGCTGGTGCTTGTAGGTGAGTTGTAAACCCTAGCCTTCGTCAGGGAAAAAGAAGCTCCGCTGGTGCTCGACTGGTAACTAACAAGTTGTGCCCGACTCCGGCGAGGGAGGGGCGATGAAAGTGGCACGCCTTCGGCTTGCTTCTCTGCTTGTAGTCGTTGCTAGGTGTTCATAGATCTAAATGTAATTTTTATTATTTCTGGTGTTCTTTGTACTGTTATGATTGAAGATAAATAGATTGGAAGTTTTCTCACAAAAAGAAAATGGTCCGCTAAAAATGGATGTGCTAGTACTTTATTACTCAGACAGTAGTAGGGGGTCTAATACAATTTCCACAGTGTCACGCTGGGAGAGAAGACTCGCACTGCAAGTTTAAGAGGAAGGAAAGGGGGAGGTAGGCGGAGACAGTGTCTCGCATTCTTCGATGCCCTCATGCCCATGCCGCTCTCACCTATTTAGCTATTGTGTCTGGGCCCTTGTTCATGGGCTGCTTCCCTTTGCTCTTGTGTTTGCTTGCTAACTGGGCCTCCCTCTATTTTTGGGGTTCATCTTTTCTCCTTTTCACCTACATCGCTTCAGGTACAAAGCTAGGGCTGCTGGATTGGTACATCGCTCGTAAAGAATAAGAAGAGAGAGATTTTGGTTGTCAGGTGAGAAAGGCTGTCAGATTGTTGTGCTGTTTGTGGTCACTTGTGACACTTACTTAAGGAATGTGGTGATGGTGTGCACCCTCCACAGGTGCTCGTTTTCAAGGATCTGAGAGCAGGCTGGTTCAAAGGTCTAGGACGTGGACCTGGTGAAGGAAGGACAAGTCGGGTGGTAGAGGCAGAGGTCGTTCGGGCAGAGGTCTGGGTCGAGGAACATCACAGCATCAATAGGGGTGGTCTGAGGAGTATGATATGACTGAGGAGAACCAAGGGGGCACAGCTATGGAAGATGCAAAGAAATCTTGTAAGAGAACGGCAGCATAAAATATTGAAAAGTTACCACAGGATGCTCTACCTGTGGCAACAACCGACACCTCGGTACTAGCTCTTTCGCCTCCAACGGTGCCCCCTAGTCCATCTCTAAAGTAGGAGCCAAAGCGGGTCAGATCTAGCCAGCTTCCGATTGACAAGACCCATCCAAAGAACAACAACCTACCAAAAAACAACAATGCGCATTTGGCGGGCCTCCCAGAGGGATCGCACCTAGCGCATTGAGTCTACTATGTTGGATCTACCGCAGGGCCGGCAAACCCGCGATAGTTCGAGAGCTTCGTGACCTCACGAGGCAATTTGCCCCCTCTATAGTTTGTATCCTTGGAACACAGATAGAGGGTCCTCGTGCTGAGAATTTGGTAGGTACTTTAGGTTTTAATAAAAGTTCGCTGTGAGTAGCTTTGATTGTAGTGGTGGGCTTGGTATATTTTGGAATGAGAAATAAAGCTTGAAGTTATTGGTTATTCGGAATATCATATTGATGTATGGTGAAAGAGTTGACACCAATAGAGACCCGTATATCTTTTGTGTATGCGGAAGCTCAAGTGAATCAGCGACATAAGACATGGGACATGTTGCATCGAATTACAGGAACGGGGAGTGGCCCATGGATGGTAATGGGTGATTGCAATGAAGTGTTACACGAACATGAGCATGATGGAGTGGGTAACCGGAGCCAGGCGCAAATGGATGGTTTCCTTGACGCACTTGACACATGTGGCCTCTTTGATATAGGATATATTGGGACGAATTGGACGTTCGAGAAAAAAGTCGCTGGAGGGACATACACGAGAGTCAGGCTAGACAGATGTGTGGCTAACCCTGCATGGACCCTAGCCTATCCGTCGGCGATTTTGGAACACAAAACGGCAGTGACAAATGACCACGTACCACTCCTCCTCTGGCTGGACGTAGTGCATGCATGCAGGCGGCCCCCATGGCCCTTTAAATACGAGCTTTGCTGGAACGAGACCTAACGCTATCATCAGTAGTGAAGGAGGTTTGGGAGAACCCAGTAATGGAGATTCTCTGGAATCAGTGCGCAACAAGCTCCCGTCGATGTCGACCGACCTTTCCACCTGGGACGGGACACACTTTGGCAGCGTTAGGCGGGAAATTGCTAGATTTAAAAATGAACTGCAGCTTTTGCAGGAGATCCCAGGAAGATCTGGCCCATCGCGCAAGGAGACAAAGATGGTTGGCCAACTTGTGGAACTGTTCCATCGGGAAGAGATAATGTGGCACCAGAGGGCACAAATTGATTGGCTTGTGCATGGGGACAAGAACATTTATTTTTTCCATCTGCTTGCTAGCCGACGGCGATGGAAAAATCAAATTAAATCATTACAATTGCCTGACGGTAGGATGACCGAGGATATATGAGAGATGGAGGAGATGGCGACAAATTTTTATAACAACTTGTATGCATCAAAGGGAGTCCAAGACACCAATCAAGTCCTACAAACTATCCCAACTAAAGTAACCCCAGCCATGAATGAGACTCTGAATGCACCGTATACCCAAGAGGAAACTAAATCAACACTATTTCAAGTGTTTCCAACCAAGGTGCCAGGTCCTGATCGATTCCTAGCACATTTCTTTCAGCGCCATTGGGACATTTGTGGTCCTGAAGTAACTAAAGCAGTGCTACGCATTATTAATGGAACTGAGTCGACAGAGTGCATTAACGAGACGATGTTGGTATTGTCCCAAAGGTAAAAGGCCCCACGTCTTTGACACAGTTCAGACCCATATCTTTGTGTAATGTTTAATACAAAATTGCATCCAAGGTCATAGCCAATAGGTTGAAAGTTGTTCTTCCTGAAATCATCTCAGAGGAACAGTCTGCTTTTGTTCCAGGCAGGCTGATAACGGATAACATAATCACTGCTTATGAGTGTTTACATTTTATGAAGAGGAACAAAGCAATAAGAAATAGATATTGTGCACTGAAGTTGGATATGATGAAAGCCTATGACAGGGTTGAGTGGGATTACCTGGAAGCAATAATGCTGAAACTGGGCTTTACATAAAACTGGGTTCACATTGTCTTGAACCTGGTTAGGACAGTTAAATTTTCATGATAAGAAATTACAAGAGTTTAACACTCTCGTGGCATACGACATGGAGACCCAATTTCTCATATTTATTCTTGATAGCAGCAGAGGGCCTTTCGTGCCTTTTAAAATCCATGGACGAGTCATCCAACATGAATGGAATACACGTAGCTCCTTCGGCTCCGCCAGTAAACCATTTACTATTTGTAGATGACAGCCTGCTGTTCTTCAAGGCAAATACAAATGGGGCAAATGAGGTGAACTAGTTGTTGCATACTTATTGTCAGGTGTTGGGGCAACGTATTAATTATGATAAGTCATCTATATTCTTCAGTAAGGGATGTCCAGAAAATATCAGAACAGAAATAAAGGGTTTGTTGCAGGTTCCAACCGAAGCTTTGTCAGCAAAATATCTGGGAATGCCAACAGAAGTTGGTGCTTCAAAAAATGGTGCCTTCAAATATCTAAAGGATTATTTGTGGAGTAAGGTGCAAGGGTGGATTGAAAAATCATTGTCTTCAGCAAGAAAGGAAGTGTTTGTAAAATCTGTTGCCCAAGCTGTTCCGGTCTTTTCCATGTCATGTTTTAAACTGCCTAGGGGCTTGTGCGAGCACTTAAACATGTTGATCAGAAAATTCTGGTGGGAAAGTAAGGACGCCCACCGTAAACCTAGTTGGGTTTAATGGGAGTCAATGACCCAACCAAAAAGCATGGGTGGTTTGAGCTTCAAAGACTTTGAGTTGTTCAACCTGGCACTATTGGCGAAGCAAGCTCGGAGAATCCTTCAATGTCCAGGGCTGAGTGCCAGAATTCTTAAGAGCGTTTATTTCCCAAACTATTCAATTCTTGATGCAGAGATTGGTAGTCATCCAAGCCAAATATGGAGGACTGTTATTGATAGTCGTGATGTGTTAAAACAGGGTCTCGTCGGAACTATTGGGAATGGAGAAAGCACCAACATATGGGCTGATAATTAATTGGCTACCCAGGGCTGAAATGATGAGATCATTTGGTAGTTTATCTAATGATCCGCCGCAAAAAGTGTCCGAACTGATTGATCATACCTCGGCTGCTTGGGACATTGCCAAACTATCAGAAGTCTTGTCTCCTAATTGACATTCCCGCAATACTGAGAATATCCTTGTGTACTTTGATTTACAAGATTCCTGGTCCCGGAACTTTGAGAAAAACGGCAGTTTCTCGGTTAGGTCAGCCTACCAAATAATGGTCGACAAAAAGTTCAGAAGGGGGGCATGGCTAGATGGGGCTGCAGGTTCTTCAAGCTCGGACCATGACGCCAAGTCCTGGAAAAGCTTATGGAAACTTCAGTACCGAACAAGATCCGGATGTTCTTATGGAGATTAGCAAAACACTCTTTACCCACCGAGGATGTTTGCGCTCACAGGAACATGTCGACGTCTAGTGTGTGCGGCTTATGTGGCGCAGAGGACTCGTGGAGGCATTCTATGTTGGAGTGTTATATGGCTAGATGTGTTTGGGCATTGGTGGGTGGCGAGTTGGCAGAACATTTATGTGAAACCACTGAGCCTAGTGCAAAGCAGTGGATCTTCTCCATGATCGACATTTTATCCCATGAATCTTTCATCAGGCTGGCGGTAACAATATGGGCGATATGGTGGGCTCGAAGAAAGGCCATACACGAACAAACCTATCAGAGTCCTTCAGCAACCCATGAGTTCATACAAAGATTCATAGCAGATTTGGAACTTCTTCCAAAGAGTCCGGAGAAGAACCTGCCTGCGCCGAGGTGCAGTGTACTGTGCCCAAGGGCCCACCCTGCGGGTTATGGTAAAATCCACGTGGACGCGGCAATGTGGGTTATGCTAAAATCCACGTGGACGCGACAGTGTCAAAAATACATAACCGAGGCGTTGCGGCGGCGGTGTGCAGAGGCTCGGATGGCAACTTCATGGGCAGCTCGGCATTGGTGATACATGGAATAACAAATGTTGCAACTTTCGAAGCTATTGCATGCAGGGAAGGTCTAGCACTTGCACAAGATCTATTGCTGAATGATTTTGTCATAGCCTCGGACTCCAAGCAAGTAGTCAATGATATCAAGACAGCAAGCAAACGGAGCAATTATAATGGAGATTAGGCAACATTCATTACTTTTCAATTGTAATTTTACTTTTGAAGGCAGAGCTGCTAATAGCGATGCCGATGCCGATAGGTTAGCCAAGTTTGCACATTCATTGAATCGGGGTAGACACTTGTGGTATTTGGAGCTCCATGATCTTTTTTGTATCCCACTTAATGTGGTCTATGAGCAATAAAAAACTTGTGGTACATAGCTAGCTCGTGACACAGTCACTCATCACTGTGACCATCTCAAATGTGAGATTCTCACACATCATAAAAATTAAAAAGATGATGTTTGAACCACCCGGAGCATAAAAGTAACTGTCGGCACAAAATGCATTCATATTTCCACAAAACGATTCAGATTTCAAGTCCGGCTGACACTCCAAGGACAAAAGTAAACATGTTGACAGGAACAAACAAAACACCCTTTGTTGGAACGAAAATATATTAAGAAAGAAGAAACGGCTTCAAGTTGAAGTTCAAACATTGGGGGGTGGCCAGATCTTGGCGAAGAGCTCCTCCACGCGCCGCGCCTGGTTTGCGTACCCCTCCAGCCCAGAAGCAAGCAGCTCCTCCGCCGCTGGCCCCATCGCCGCAGCCAGGCTCAGCTGGTCCCACTTCACAAGCTGCGTTCATCGCAACTACCCACTTAGCGCACAAATACCACATCAAAAGTACACTTCTGTTCTGTTCACATAAGATGTGAACAAGCCAAACTAACGAGCGAACGAACGAACGAACCTCCTCTTGGCTGAAGTTGTACATCTTGTCAAGCGAAGGAGTCAGCCTCTGGACATAACCGTACTTTTCATCGGAATAGGTCACAGATTCATCCAAGGACTGCAGTATCTTCAGGGGCGCGATGATGTAGTCGATCCTAAATATTTAAAAACATTAATTAGTACAGTACCTACCAATTCAGGTCCACAGTCTATACTAAGGGGAAAAAGGCAAGTATTTACCCCAGAAGGCTAAACACGTCTTGCTTGTTGCGCACGGCAGCGGCCATCAACTTTGTCTTGTACCCATTCTTGTGAATGTACACATACGCTTTCTTCACCTGAAATCCAGATCAGAATCATATATAAAGTCCAACTCCTAGCCAAGTAAGTAGCACAGCATATTATGTAATCCACTGCAAATATGGAAAACTCAACTCGACGCCGTGTTATCTTCAGCATCTAATTGGGCAGACACGAGCTCCTGAATAACCCTACTCTTGTTCATTCAAACTTTCCTTATTATTTTCATTAATTGTTCGATTAATCTATTCTCACCAAAAAACAGTATAAGTGTACTGCCATTCAACCCTAGTTCCCTTGCAACTGTCATTAACGCTAGTTATGATATAGCATGGCAAACCAGCATATGATGTGCTAAAAGAAATTGATGATGAGAATTTTGCATCAAGTAAAAGGAAACAGTACAAAATGGGCAAAGTACCCAGGACAGAGAACACAACAACAACAACAGAAAGGACTGGAAATGGTCAGCACATTTTCGCTGTAAAGGGAGCCCTGTTCATGGGCCAGACCCCTCTACAAGGAGGCTAATGTCGTCTTGAATGAGGCGTGCTGCTACTGAGCACATGATCGCAGTTTGGCTTTCAAGAGATGGTGCGAATCAAATGGAATTTGAAAATAATAGTCAGTGCTATTACTTGCTGGTAGTGACCACAAAACTTTTGAAATTTTCACTTTTTAGCACAAAACACAGCTACAGAAGAGTACTGGGGAAAGCGATGCCAGGAACATTAAAAATTGCAGAATTGCAGAGTAAAGAAGCCCTGTTTCCAGATATTAGCTTATGCTGATAAACACAAAAATGAAATGGTAACTGATGCTAACCAAGGCAAGGCCAGCATCTTCTCCCTTCTTTAAAGCTTCATCAATCTCTGGGTCACCAGAGTGATTCTTTGCCCAATCCTGTATAGTTTATGGTCATTGGTCAGCATAACATCTACATTTTAGCGCGAGGTAATGAAAACAGAACATGGTAAATTTACCCGAATACGCCCCACAAATATTTGTACGACGGATGCACCAGCTTGCGCTGCAGCTGCTGCTTGTGCAAAACTTAAGAAAAAGATACACACAAGGCTTCAGTTCTTAACTATCAGGTCAAAGTTACAAATTCTACAGAGAAAAAATATCTTTCCAAAATTGCCTTACCATCTTACATAAATTGAAAGTCTATGTAAGTGCACCTACAATAGTGCATGTCTTTTCGTAGTAAACATGTTCGTCTCAATAACTAGTAAGGCCTGTTGAGTTGTCTTGTGGAGCCTCTTATACAAAGGGGTGCTAACCCTCACAAAGATATGAAAATCTTTGTGTGAAGTGCATTGTAGGTCCTCAAACTATTTCAGAGGTGTCACACAGGTCCTCGAACTATGAAAAGTGTCATTCAGGTCCCCGAAGTGCAATATGTGTGGCATCCAGGTCCTCAAACTATTTAGAGGTGTCATGTAAGTCCTCGAACCATTTTAGAGGTGCCACATATGTACACACTTATTGCACTTTGAGGACCTTCGAGGACAATCCCACAATTACTCATCATGTGAGATGAGTACTTCACGTATAAGTTACAGGACAGATTGGACTGACAACCTCTCCTTGTGCTAACACCAAAGCACAATAGGTATTTATGTTGCCGACAGGCAAAAAATGGGATACTGTAGCCATTTAGCCCTCTTCAGCTTTCTACAAGTCCCACGCTAAGTAATTTAAAGACAGTTCTGTGGTTCCAAATTGCGACAAGAAAGAAGTTTCAGGCACCAAAGCATTGTAACATTAAAGAAGAGAGGGAAAAACATTCATACAACTCCCCACTACAAGAAATATGGTTGGGACCAAATTAAGCAAAGTGCACGTACGTACCTGTAAACGAATGTTAGATGTGTTTGAGTTCCTTCAGATTCAAGTAATCTTGACGCTTCTATACCCTGACGATTGTAAACAAGTTGACGACAAAAATGCATAGTCAGCAGGTATGAACAAGACCACACTTAAGAGATTAATGCAGTGCAAACTTACTTGCCATGTAGCAGGAATTTTGAATAACAGACGTTCTGATGGGATATCATGTTCATTGTATATCTGCAACAGTTCATGCACCTGAACATAGAAATATCAAATTTTTTCATCAAACATAAGTTCTTTTTGTTTCTTCAAATGATATCAGCCAACAGCACACATGCTTTACTCTGAAGCATCAGCCAGACAAGGCTATGAGTAAAAAGTATATGCCAAAACTTAGATAATAAGTAACTACACATGCTCCCAGCCTTAACTTTAGGAAAAGATATTACAGACATCAAACGGACACTTGCAGTTAAATAGCACCATCACGACTAAGGTATGATTTGTGGGAATATTGGAAGTGAAGCAGAAGATATTCAATATGTTCATCAATGTTGACAAATTGAATATGATAGTGATGAAAAGAACTCAAAGCAATCAAAAAAGAACGATATGATTGCCAAATCTGTTATCAATTTGGAGAGAGAAAATATTCACTCCGGAGCTAATAGTAAAGATTTGGCCAAACAAGGATGGAACCACGACCCAATCTGCTCGCTCTGCTGGAATACTTCAGAGGATGCTGTGCATCTGCTGGCACCTGCCTCTTCACCGCTGCGCTATGGCGCCGGGCCTTGCAGCTGTGCCATCTCCCGATGACACTGGCTCCTGCCTAATCTACAAGCTCACTTCTTCAGTCGTGGGAAGATGGTGCCCGCACCATCGCATGCATGGAGCTCACTGGTGCAGCTTGTGTGGTGGCACGTTTGGAAGGAACGCAACGTGCTCTTCACAAATAAGGCATCAACAACAACTACCACATTCTACTGCTTAAAATATGAGCTGGCTAATTGGACAGCCGCAAAGAGGATCAGAATCGATCAACTCATACAAAGACCCAGAGAACCTGATTAGAATAGTTATGGAGCTGTGGTTGCCGTTGCCTGCATGAGCCATATGCAACTAAAATCCTCTTGTAACCGTGTACTACACACCCTGTACTCTCTCCCCCTAATGAATGAAAAGCCGATTCAGCATTTTTGTCAAAAAAAAATTGTTCTATCAATTAATGTCTAGCTAGTGGGGCGAAACATAGATATCCTAATTCTGTGTACGGTATGTAATATATCAAACTTATGTTGATGTTAGTGGTTATTTTGCTCAATATTCAGTTTAGCCCATTAGAAGTAAACAAATCCTTTTTTCATGGAAATTTTCAAATATACTTTAGTTTTGATTACTAAAACTAACTGATTACTTATTCATGCATACTTAAGCATCATCAATGTGATGAAAATAAGCTACTATGGTCTACAGATTGATGTTTTGCCCACATCAAAATAACTTGTCATCATTGAGAACACACAAAATAATGGACTAATTAAACTGAAAGTAGATTCAAATAAATGATGGTCTTGGTAAATACTTCACGTTCACGGTATGCTAGTAAAAATACTTAAGTTAATAACCATCTATGCAAATCACAATGTGGGTACTTTGGGTACACAATTCAGTTACGCAACACGAGAACAACAAAAGAAGGAAGAAGCGCATACCCTCTGGACGATTCCTTGGGTATCGTAAGCCAATCGAGCATCTATTTCCGTGGACACTCTTCCAGGAACTTGATGAGCCAGCTCAGCTCCAACATTCCCCAGGGCCTGCCAAATTTCTTATCAAATCAACTCCTCAGATGAACAGAACAGGTGATACTGAAACCGAAATGCAATGTGCACCTTGGTAAGGTAACAGGACATCCGGTCCCCGGGCTTCTCCATTGTGTTACATTCACCATCTACCAATGCGGTATCTATGGCACTCTACAAAAAACACGCAGCCCGAGCACTAGTCATGTGACCCTTCCTCTGTTCAGTGTTCACCATCTGCCAGTTAAACATGGCAGTAATAATTGCTCACCTTGAACTTGGTATCCGGGAGCCCTGCGATCCCAAGCAAAAGTGAAGAGCTCACGGTGGCCGCCGTCGGTGCAAACCTGCAATTGACCAGCAGTATGATGTATCACTGACCATCGCCCCAACCAGATTCATTCAGCGGAAGTACAGGAGCAAAGAGCGGAGCAGTTACTTCTCAAAATCATCGAACACGACTGTGTCCGGCACGATCTCGCTGAAGCTGGAGACCACGTCGAACTCAGTTACGACCGCTGCAAGCAACCCACAAGCAGGTAGCGCGGATCAAGACTCAAGTACACCGCACATCATAACAGGCTGGGGGGCAGGAAGGAAACCAAGAGAGACCCAGTACCGCCTGCGGGGGAAGAGGGCGCGTTGCCGGCGGCGGCCCGTGCCACCACAACCGGCCTCCGTAGGCTAAAAACCGCGGGCTTAGCCGAGCTTGGTGACGAGCTCCACCTGCCGACCTGGAGCGGCGATCAAGAACGGGTCAGACCGCGCAAGCGGCCAAATCGAGCAAATGGGAGCTCGTCGGACGGAGGATGAAGAACGTGAGCGAGAGAGTGTACCTGGCGGGGGGCGGGGAGGAAGGGAGACGAGGTGGGTGCGGAAATGGAGAGCGCCATGGGTGGAGCTTGGATCGGAGGAAGTGGAGTGAGAGCGTATATTTACACGATCGCAAGTCGTATAAATTAGCTCGCCCTTTGGGGTTAGTTCATCAATTTATGGATGTGACGATTTTGCCCTCGGATGAGTCGATGGCTCATTTCTCTATGTGCGCCCCAAGTTTGAGTTTTTTTTTAAGATCCGGCACTTGCTGTTTTTTCACTGTCCTAACTAATTGCAACGGAAATATACATATTCTAGACTTCTAGTGACTAACTTAATCCCGTGCATTGTCATGAAATAAAAAAACACCTGTCCTCTTGTCTTCTTTCTTTCTTTCGATATCATTTAGAAACCTTATTTAACTTTAGCAATTTTGTAGAATAAACTTGACCATCGATGTCTTATTACTCCAAATAAAATTTGTTCCAGCATGTCCAACAATATCTCTAGATTTACAATTTGACTACACAAAGGAAGTGCGTGAAAAACATGTTAGCAAGTGTTTCCCCGGCGACCATGTCGATGGACCATTGCTTCTGCTTGCTTTAGGTGCATCTACTTATGATAAGCGCAATGGCATTTCCCAATTATATCCCTGGCAAGATCACGATTACATTTAAAGGCATATATTAACATGCTCGTATTCATATTTCTTTAATCCTCTTGAAGGTAATCTCTGATACATCAATTCAGCCACCACAATAGATGTCCATAGATAAAAGTGTGTCTTTACAGATATATTTATTTGATATGAGAAGAATAACCGATAGGTGTAGCTCATTCCAGGAGGGAGATCTAATAAACATCTTTACTTTTTGTTAATTATTAAAGTAAAAAATGGGACACTATTCACCTTAATAAGAAACAACATAATAAATATATCTATTTTATGCCTAGTCAATTCAGATATATCGACATACAAATTGAGCATGTTTATGGAACCTTGTAACAGGAGTGCTTTGCCAAGGCTCGAATCCATGAAGAATGAATCTTTGAGATTCAGGTTTCAGGTTTTAGGACAATACTGATTAGTATCGCGGTCAGGCATTTTGTGGCCACACTGGTTGCTTAACAGAAAGATTGAACACCATTAATTTTCACCATTCTCTCTCATGCACATTGTTAATAATATTTGCAAAGTCATCTAAGTGTAACCAGTCCCATTCAAATTTGAATGAGTGGCTTGCAACACGATGGTGTTTGACAATGCGGTTGCTTGTAAAAAGATGGATGTTGCATGTCGGTCACGGTGACGAGTATTGCGACATGGTGGTCTCGTATGGTCGTCCAACAACATGGTGGATGTTGCGGTGACAGTAGGGTAGCCTTGCAACTGGATGGTATTCCACTTGCAACAAGGTGGTTGTTGCAGGGGCAACATGCGGCGACAAGGTAGCCTTGCAACTGGATGGTATTCGCGGTTGCTTTGCAACACAACGGTTGTCGCAACAGCGGGTGACGGTGTGTGTGGTCTTCCCTCTCCAGTAGCACACGAGTGTCTAATTTCACGGCGATGGAGACATCAGACATGACGATATTCGGCGGGGAGAAAAAGACAAACGAAGGGGTTCAAAAAATTCATGTGAAGAAGGAAGGAAATAAGGCAAAAAAGAAGAAAGGCTATGTGCGCTCAAGACACGCACAAAAATCAGTTGGTTGTGGCGCACTAGCGTGTTTGGATCTAGGGTGAATATACACCCTATACGAAAAAAAGTAATTATAAAAAATCCAAAAAACAAGTAAATTTTTTTGTGGGTAAAAATAAATAAACTTGACCTTCTACTGTATTCATATAAAAAATGGCCAAGGAATGACTTTCATGGTATTCTTGGTGGAAAAAAATACTATATATGTACAAGTTACTATTCACATTTTTGTCCTTAAAATTTGGTTTTTTTTCCTTGAAGTTGACGGTTTTTTCTTCACGAAACTTTTTATACGAGTACAAAAGAAGGTCATGTTTATTTAAAGAAAGTTTTTTTTTGACTTTTTCTACTAGTTACTACTATAACTTTTTTTCTCAGATTTAAATACACCCAAGAGCTAAGGGTATTCCCTGGATGGGGTTGAGTATTTCCCTACTTAAATTGTACTCCCTCCATTCCTAGATATAAGTCCTTTTAGAGATTTTAATAAGAAACTACATACGGAGTAAAATGAATGAATCTACACTCTAAAATATGTCTATATATATCCGTATGTTGTAGTTCATTTGAAATCACTAAAAAAGACTTATATTTAGTAACGGAGGGAGTAGGTGTCAGGTTGGCGATAGAAGTTGCATAGAAAAATATGAAAATGGTTCCGATTTCGCATCCACGTGACATCCGGATGCAAAAGCAAAGCATGGCTAGTTTGGTAATCGGGACGATGGCTAATTACTTGGTTAGCATCGATCTGTTCTCCATTGGGGTTTAGTTTATTCGCTTAGCTCCGTGCGGGGCTGACGCATAGAGGTTTCGATACCACCGAGGCTCGAGCGCGAGCGAGGAGGATTTGGATAGAGCTTTGCTCATGTGATGACGCGCTCCTGGATTTGGATAGTGCAACTAGTCTATTTTTGGTTTTTTGCGTTGTCTTTTGCGTTTCGGATACACGATCAGTTTGAGAATGATTGGATCGACAGGATCGATGTTACACTTGTTTTCCAAGGATAATGTGGTAGTACCAAAGCATGAGATTAAAATAAAACTGGTTTGGAAGGTACGTAAAGTAAGATGACTTTTTTTAAGGTAATACGTTTCTCATTCATAAAATAAAAATCCGGTTACAAGACACGTAATCACCGACATTACAGTACTGAAAGGATAGAATAATCCTACACAAAAACCAGCGCCTATTCCTTTCCTTCGGCATCACCGAAGCGACCATCAAAAGAGAGAAGACAAATCACCTCTTCACCCGAGCTCGACGCGGCTCCATCGCTGATCCGCAGCTTTACGGACCTCGAAAGTAGTTTGCCAAAAGCAAAATCATTGCCGTTGAAAGAATCAGACCGGTGCAACGTGTCCCCGAACACGCAATCGAACTCCAGACCTGACATCCCCGCACGACTACAACATCGGAGGAGAAAACCAGAACTGTCAGCCTCCAACCACACACCCAGCATAGGATGCACCATCTTTCAGCTGTCAACTGCGCAGGCCGCCGTCTGCGCGTACTCCCGGACGACAAAATCTCCCTACTCCACCATGACGTCGGAGACAACGCCACAGCAACGGAGACAGAGCAGAAGGAGAGACACACCTGATGGAGTCGCCACCACCGCCTCATCGACGCCATCCATGAACCCTAACTTCGCCGATCTGAAGGATCGACAAACACACGATGCCATCAACTCCGAGACGCCACCATGAAGGACACTGCCGGTGTGGGAGTGGAGCTGAGACAGATTTATTCGTCCGGACGCCGCACCCACCACGACATACAAAACCAAAACCTAACTACAGAGCGGAGGAACGGGGTCCCCCCTCCCTCCCGTTGCCGGAGCAGCAGACGGAGGGAGAGGGGACCAACGATCTCGCCGATGAAGATCGGTGGTAGGCTGGTTTATTCGTCCGGACGCCGCACCCATCACCCCAACGACGCACCACGACATACAAAACCAAAACCTAACTACAGAACGGAGGAACGGGGTCCCCCCTCCCTCCCGCCGCCGGAGCAGTAGACGGAGGAAGAGGGGACCAACGATCTCGCGGTGAAGATCGGTGGTAGGCTGGTCGCCTGCCTGGTCGCCGCTCCTGGCGGCTAGGTCAGGGAAAACTTTCGTTGCTCCGTAAAGTAAGATGACTGATTATCATACAGAGAAATTTAGACGAAGGTGTGGTGAATTGTTTTTTTCAAACATGAAAGTAAGTAGAGATTGGGGAATAATAATTAGAGATACGACGTAGCGAGAAAAGCCTATGGGAAGGACGGGGTCGGACGTGGGGATGCGCAGTGTATCACGGAATTGAAATATAAAAAAAGTAAATGCACGCTCCTGCCGTCGGAGCAGCAGACGGAGAGAGAGGGGACCAACGATCTCACCGGTGAAGATCGGTGGTAGGCTGGTCGCCTGCCTGGTCGTCGCTCCTGGCGGCTAGGTCAGAGAAAACTTTCGTTGCTCCGTAAAGTAAGATGACTGATTATCATACATAAAAATTTAGGCGAAGATGTGGTGAATTGTTTTTTTCAAACATGAAAGTAAGTAGAGATTGAGGAATAATAATTAGAGATACGACTTAGCGAAAAAAGCCTATTGGAAGGACGGGGTCGGACGTGGGGATGCGCAGTGTATCACGGAATTGAAATATAAAAAAAAGTAACCGCTTACAAGGAAGCGAACCCTGGCCCTCACGCTGTTGTGCACGCGACGATAGCCATATGACCAATCAATGTTTCGGTAACATATAAGCAGCCCAGTCTTTTAAGAACTGTGTACCCGTACGGACATGCTATTGGTACTGTAGGAACACTGTAGCTAATGAATTTTCAAAAAGACGAACATGAATTTTTTTTAAAGCGTGAACGTATTTTGAAAACTATAACATTTTTTTGAATTACTAGCAATTTTCTGAAATCGTAAACAAGAACATTTTAAAATTCCATAATTGAAACACGAACATTTTTTCAAATTTTGAACATGAGAATTTTTTGAATTGAGAACAAATATTTGAAATTTTCAATCAAAAGAAACGAGAAAAATAACAACAAAAAAGGAAAGAAAAATAAAAACGAAAAAGAAACAGAGAACATATTTTGAAAACACAAACAATTATTCAAAACGAGAAATTTTATCAAATTATCCGACCATTTTTTTATTTACGACCAATTTTTTAAAACATTAACATTTATGCATTTTTGGAAAAATCTGAAAACAGGAACATTTAGCAAAATTTCTGAACAAATTTTCCAAAAACTATAACATTTTCACAAACAGGATCATTGTTTGGAATCATGGAAATTTCTTGAAACAGGAACATATTTCCAAATTCCATAATAAATTTGGAGAAGCCGACATATTTCGAAACTCCTGAACAAAATTTGAAGACACAAACATTTTTTGAAACTTGTGAACAATTTATGAAACTGGGACATTTTTTGAAACTCCAGAGGAAATGAAAACATGAACATTTTGTGCAATTTGCGAACAATTTTCTAAAACAGCAATATTTTTTTAATGCCTGAACATTTTCTGAAAATTTTGTATAAAAGCTTTCACAATATTTTTTGAAAAACAAGAACATTTTGGAAAATCCTGAACATTTTTTAAATTTATGAACAGATTTTGAAAACCATGATTTTTTGAAATTTTGAACGTTTTTTCAAAGCAGGAAATTTTTTCGAAAATTAAGACCAAAATCTGAATATGTACTTAGTTTTAAAATATAAAATAAGCTTAAAAAAGAACTAAAAAACGAAAACGAAAAAAGAAAAGAAAGAAGAAAGTAGAAAAAGGAACAGAAACGTAAAAACCGGTAAAAGAAAATAAAAGCGGTTCAGGGAACCTTCTAGAAAGCTTCCAAAACCGGCCGGCGTTGTAGATGCACTGGTCCAGCCCATTGCGTCGCTGCTCGGTCGCTCCCCTGTGCGAAGCGCCGGCAGTTTGACGCAATGTGCGTCCAATAGCATTTTCCAACATTAGATTCTTTTAAGATGGCAGAGATTAAAACGTTAAGGCCTGGTTCGGTACACAAGCTTGGAAGGGATTTGAGAGGATTATCCCTCTTGGAGCCCACAAAATCCCCGGAATGGCCTCGGCAAATACTGGGCCAGCCCATTACACGCTCCTTATTTACTGAAATCAACTATTTGAAGAGTGCTCATTGTGACAAATCAACAAAAGCTTTGTGGCGTTGCCTAAAAAAATTAATTGAGGAGTGCTTCTTCGGGAGCTTTTCAAGGGTCACTTGGGGTGAATTGAGAGTGTGCCACAAGGCGTGCTCTTAGTCGTCACGTGTCGCGTTCTGGGCGCTCCCTTTAAATTTTGGTTTTATATTATTTTTTCGCATTTTCGGATTTTTAGATGGGTTTTTTTGGCTTTCTGTTTTTTCACATGTCTTTCTTAGCCTTTGGACAATTTTTTTTGAAAAAAAGTTCTTTTTGCGAAAAATGTGTTTTCTTTCTTTTTTTCTTCCGCGGGAGGCACGGCTTTGCTTTCGTGAGAGGCATGGATTTGCTTCTGTGAGAGCTCGGAAATGGAAAAGAAGCACAATTTTGCTTCCGCAAGAGGCACGGCCGTGGCTCTCATAAACAGGAAAAAAACACATTTTCTTTTTTTCTTCCGCAAGAGACACAGATTTGCTTCCACGAGAATCTCGGTTTTGCTCCCATGAGAGGCATGGATTTGCTTCCACGCGAGACATGGTCGTGCCTCTTGGAAACAAAAAAGACGTGTTTTCTTTTTCCCCTTCCGCGAAAGGCACGGATTTGCTTCCGCGCGAGGCATGCTATGCCTCTCGGAAACGAAAAACAAACGTGTTCTCTTTTTTTCTGTCGCGAGGCACGGGTTTACTCGTGGAGACATGGATTTGCTTCCGTGAGAGGCACAATCATGTCTCTTTCGAAAGGGAAAAAACGTGCTCTGGTTCGGTTTTTTCATACGGTTTTTTTGTGAAAGAAATTTTATCAAAAACTGTCAATATGGCATCTAGTTTTAAAGATCTCGACATGAGGAATCAAATGATGAAAATGGTTAAAGATCACACGGTTTACAAGATAAAACATTTTGAATAAACGGATCTACGAAAAAGGGAAAATTCCCAGGTTGCGAGAAGTGGTGCATATATAGTGTGTCACTTATCGCAATCTAAGGAGGTGAGAGTGGCCTTTGCAAAAAGTGCTTCTTAATTAGTGATTTCTGTATTTACCATCTGTTTCGCTAGTTAAACTGTTTTCTCCTAGTTGGCATCTACATGTTTTTCTTTAATAGTTATATATGGGCCGCCCAAAAACGTGGTTCCCTCAGATTTTTGGTTTGTTTTTTACCCGGTTTTTGTCCTTTTTTCTTTTTCTTTTTTCATTATTCATTGTTCATTTCTTTTTTTATTTTTCAAATTCAAAAGTTTTTTTAACTCATGAACATTTTTGTGTCCGTGTTCTTTCAAATATGTGATTTTTTCAAAATAAATTTCCAAATTTTGTGATTTATTCTCAAATTCGTGAACTTTTTTCATAATCATGGGTTTTTCAACTTCATGAACTAATCAAATTTTGCGGTATTTTTCAATACTTATGATTATTTTTCAAATTTATGAACTTTTTCAAAATTGTGTTTTACTAAATATAATTTTAATTTTTCTAACTTATGGTTTTTTTTGTCTTTTTCAAAAGCTAGTCGGTCTAGGCGTGCAGGTAGCGATCGAGCGGTGCAAAGTGCTAATGGGACTGCCCAAACCGAGTTGCGCGTGAGCGCTGGAGCTATGGTCCATGCAAGAAGCGCCAATTAGGAGGTCCTAGCCCCTTCAATCCCTGTTGATTCTGCTCCGTTCCACGTAGGGATGGCACCCGCAGGGTTTGGGTACGGGTGAAGCCACCCCATACTCTTATCCGTATCCGCTGAGCTTGTCCATCACCCTTACCCATACCCATCAACGAGTACAATATTTTCCATACCCGTTACCCAACAGGGTAGACGAGTACCCGCGGATAAAATTACCCAATTTGCAAAGCATCAATTTAAACAACTAATAGTCATAAACATCAACATATAATATAATTATAAATAACAACAGATTATAGAAACAACACATACTTATAAACAACAACACGTCATAAAAACAACACATTTATTAAATAACATCCCTTTCTCATAAACAACAACACGTCAAAACAACATTACATAGTCATGAACAACAATAAACAACAACACATAGTCATACGTTTTGAGTTCATGAATTCACAACAAAGTGCAAATATAATTTTGAGTTCACGTAGATTTTATATGGGTATGTGGGTATGAGTTATATGATCTCATACCCGTACCCACTCTACCCGATGGGTTTCAGATTTCCCTATTTATATACCCATGAGTAACTTTTTGTCCCATACTCTTACCATAATAGGGTTTTTAGAAGGAGACTTGTATGAGATCTCACATTAGGTGAGATCGTGAATTAACCCCAAAATTTTATATTTAAACATTTTTAAAAAATCTGAAATTATTTGACATCATCCATGTGGGGTATGTCTACAACTCCAGAAAAATCAGCTCAAAACTCGATGTACATTTGGAGATTAAAAAAACTGAATGTGAATAGTGGTAGCTTTGGATGAATAGTTCCTACTCCATCAACAACACTGTGGCTTTGCATCAGATTATCAGTTCACGGGATCTATCAGAACATTTTCACACTCCAATGTCCGAGCAAGCATTTCACTAGTATAATCTCTTCCAGGAGCACCTGCTAGAGAGACCAACTACTAATGCCACAAATGAATGGATAGTGAAATGATCAACTAGAGGGTACTCTTCCATCAAAATGTATCATCATATGATGGGGCCTAGTATAGTACACTCTATGTTCAACTACATCTGGAAAACATCTCGTAGATTGAGGCACAAGATCTTCCTCTGGCTCCTTCTACATGACAGGGTCAACACAAGGGATCTACCCAACAGAAAGTCCATCCACCTGGAAAATTATAATTGTGCCCTATGTGAAGACAACACAGAAGAAACACTTCTGGACCTCTTCTCGAATTGCCCATTTGGGCTGTTGTGCTAGGACATCATCATTCCGCTTAGGCAAAGAGGTATATCGGTATTTGATGAATTCCATCTTGCCCTTCTTCATCTGCCACAACATATTGCATTGGACATTTTAATGATAGGATGCTGGGAATTTGATCCATCAGAAATGACAAGATCTTCATATTGGCTACTCCGCACATTCAGGGTTGGATCCATTACTTACAAGAAGGACCGTGGGCTACTCAGATCAAAGCAAAGCAAAACAAAGCAGAAAAGATTCGTAGTTGGGTAGAGCAGAACCTATAATCTGATGTCGATGTTTTATAGTACTGGCATAGGTTGAAGTTTTCTTTCTGTTGCTTTGTTTGTATGCACTTTTACTTATTAATGAAAGTAGAACTAATCACGTCTAGGTCGAATAAGGAGCTGAAACTTTTTGAGAATGAACATCAACCATTGATGTGTGTCTACAATATTTATGAGAATGTTTGAACATGTCATTTTTTTTTCAAAAAAACTGATCTCACCTAATATGAGATCTCACACAAGTCTCCCCCCGGGTTTTTACCCGCAGGGTACACCGGTAATGGGTACCCATTGCCATCCCTATTGACGAACAAGATGAAATCATTGTGAGTGAAGTTTTTTCTCCAAAGCAAGTGGCTGCAACTAAAAGTCTTGTTAGTAAGGGCAATGTGACGATGTACAATCATTTTGTGGCAAATGCTAATGCTAAGAAAATTATGCCTCTGTCATCTAGTGGTACTGTTGGTATATCTAAAAACCTTAGTCCAACTTTACCTATTTCATCGGCTCCTCCTATGAAACAACAATATAATATCTTGTTGAATTTTTACCCCACTCAATTCATCAATGAGAGGAGGGAAATTGATGTTTCCAACCGGAATGATGTTGCCTTGACGATCCTTCTTGAAATTTGCAAGAAAGACTTGCAAATCCTCCTCCTTGCGCTTCTTCTTGAACGCCTCATATGCCTCTTCATGCTGCTTCTTGTGTGCTTCATAGGCTTGGTGGTGTTCCTGCGATAGTTCATCAAGACTGGGCTTAATGATGTTATAGGCATCAACTTCTGAGGGCCTGAGGAGATTAGACGTGGTTGACAATGATTTTGATCTTTCGTCCCTGGTTCAGTTGCCAAAAAGTGTGTTTGCGCATGAACACTTCACTGTACCCTCGATGTTGGGGGTGATGCACCGCATCTCACATCAAAGGAGACCCGACCGGAAGCACGATACGCAAGTAATCCGACGGGTGCCTTTGTAGACCCGAAACCCCACGCGCCCGAGAGTGACCCTGTCTTGACGCGCGGCGACTATGGGCTGCCCCAGGTCGATTCGCTCGTGCTAGAGCCTCGAGGATCGCTGCCCTTCAACATGAATGAACGAAGAGCAAGCGAGAATGAACAAGTGGGAGATGTAAAACTACAGTAAAAAGTAGATAGGTTTTGTGATCGTGTGTTGTTGTTCAGTCAGCCATCACGTCTTGTCTATATGAGAGGCCGATGGACTTCATGTACAAGAAAGGGACTTGCCTTGTTGTTCAAATCATCAAAATTTAACATAACACAGACTTTTCACGACCTTCGGGCTGGATGTCCGGTTGGCAACCCCGATAATCTGTCCAAGCCCAGATTTCTGACAACGGTTCATTGCTCGGCCTACAACTGTCACACCCTAGCTAGTTCATGCACTAGAATGCTTGAATCATGTTTATATTTCATCAGAAACTTGAAATGGGGATGACAGAACCCCCAGCACCCCCTGAAACCAACTAGGGTTCACTAAAAATATTTTCAATGAACCTGAAATGCCCTTCTAAAATGTTCATCATCTTTGCCTTGGTCTTAAACCACTGCCAAAATTGGTGCACAAATTTCTAGGTCATCCTAAGGTCACTGGATTAAATAATTAGTTATTTGAATTTGGGCATTTAAATATTATAAAATATTTCAAATGCTCAAATAATCCCAAACTAAAATGTTCCATGTTGGATATATTCCAAACAGTGGCCATGTGCAGTTTGGTGTTTTTTGAAGATGTCTAATATTTTTAGAAATGCCACAAACCTACAGAATAAAGCAAAACAGAAATAAATGGAAAAACCCACTTACCTGGCCGAACCCACCACCCAGCCCACCCGGCGGCCCAACACTATGCTGGCCCATGCCAACCAGCTGCTTCGTCCCCGCCAGGCAGGCATGGAGGTGACGCCGACAAGCGCAAGCTCACCACGGCGCCACCTGCTTGCCACTTCGCCCCTGGACGAGCTGGTCGACCTCCACGTCACCCCCTCGACCCCCTGGACACATCCATTCTCCCCCAGTGCTTCTCCCTCGCCTCCCTCTGCCATGGCCGATGCAGCCGCTGCCACCTTGCCGTCGTAGACGTAGCCACCACCGTCTCTGTGCTGCCTCACCGTGTCCAGCAGCTTCGCCGTCGTCCTCTCCATCGAGCAGGCCGAGCCCTGAGCGCTCGCTTGCCCTGAAGCCACTGCATTAACCTCGCCCGACTCCGCCACCGCCGGAGATCCCCTTCGCCGTCACAGCAGTAGCAGCTCATCCTCGACCGCGCGGCCTAGCTCATCGTGTTCGTCGTGAGCTTCTGCCCCTTCCCATCCCTCTCGTTCTCGCTGCCGCCCACTGCTTCGACTGCAACGAGCCGCACCGCACGCGCCGCCGCCTGAGATCGTCGCTGACGATGCTCCGGCCATCTAACAACCACGCCACCATGTCCAACGAGTTCGCTGCGTCACGTAGACCACGTAGGAGCTGACCTTGAGCCTCCAAGAGCACCACAACGACGAGTTTGACCTCACCCGAACTCCGGCAGCCGCACAGCTCATTGCCGGCGTTGTTTCCGGCGACCTGGAGCTCAACCACCACCACCACTCGACGCGGCTCACTCCCAGCTACCCGTAGATGGTCTCCGCCATCCATTTAGTCGCCGGAGGGCAAATCCCGCAGCCTCCCCCGCATCTGGACGTCGCCGGCGGCTAAACGCCGGTGAGTCAGCGTGGTTTGACCACGTGTTTGACTCCCTTGAGGCACTGACATGTGGGCCCTACCTCCTGGTCAAACCTAGATTAATAATAGGCTAATCCTAATTAACTTAATTAGTTAACAAAGACAGTGACCAGTGGGTCCCACTGGTCAGGTTTGACCTGGGAGCCCCTGTTGACCTGCTGATGCAATGTTGACGCAATGCTGATGCAGTAACTCCTTTTTTTGGATTTATTCTTATTCAGGAAATTCCAGAAAATAGTGCAAACTTCAAAAAATCATAGAAATTAATCTGTAGCTCCAAATGCAAAGTGTTATATATGAAAAATGATCAAAAAAATCCAATCTATCCATATGTACTAGTTTCATGCATGTTTAAACAAGTTAACTTGCTGTTTAGTGCAAAACATGATAAAAGCAATATTTAAGATCACATATGAGTTTGGAATTTGAATCTTTGGTTCAAAATGGCTCAAACTCATCTGGTCATAGTTGCATTAGCCCAATACACTCATTTTGCCATGTCTCATGCATGCATCATAGTGTTGCACTTTGTTTGGTGTTGATTGTACATCGGTGCTCTCTGCGGCAGGTTCTGCCCCGGAAGAGTATCGCGAGTATCCAAACGAGGAGCAATATCAGACTACAGACCCACAAGGCAAGCAACCAACCATTTGATCATATCGATACAATCCCATGTTCCCGCTTCTGCTCTCTTTTACTGCATTTAAGACAACGTGTTTCAAACTGCTGTGTGCTACGGTAGTTGAACCCATTTCCTCTGCATGACCTGTCATTGCCACAGTAACTAGATGAAACCCACTAGCATGTGTAGGAGTTGTTTGAGCCATGTGTATGTGTTTCCTACCTTGCTATGCCTGCTATGCTTAGAGTTGTGTCAGGTCTGGTTCATCTGGGTGATGGGCTAGAGTGAATGATCATGTCGATAATGAGAGTGATGTGTTGAACACGATTTGGTAAAGGTATCGATGAGAGGCCATGTAGGAGTACATGGTGGGTTGTTTCATTGGAACCGTCCTTAAGCACTAAGATCTGTATGTGTGATTTAAGATTTAGCTAGTACCATGCATTGAGCCCTAAAATATGACCCCGCTCGACTTCTTATCCACCCTAGTCCTCTGTCTAGGAGTTGCAAGTAGTTTCTGGTGTTTGTAGCTTACTGGAGGCCGTGGGCAGCACTGACCCTTGGGGTGGGCTATGATGCGGTACGTACGTGGTCGGGCATGCCGGGCACCCGTTAGGTGTCTCGGAACCCTATACACATCGTTCGGGGCCGTATGTGGAAACCTCGGTCGGACTCCCTGCGGATGGAACCTGAATAGGCAAACCTGGACTAGAGACTTAGCTGTTTAGGTAGGTCATGGTCTACACCCACATCGGCTTTCGCTTGAAGTCTGCCGAGCACATGTCGTGTGCAGACGCTAAGTGGTGGAAACATGTATGAAGAAGTACACCCCTGCAGGGCTAACATCATCTATTCGAATAGCCATGTCCGCGGTAAAGGACTACTTGGTTGCCTATATAGTTCATAAACAAGTAAATGGATGCTACTAAAAGCTTCAAGATAAGCATGAGTGCCGAGGATGGCTCTTCCGTAGGATGACGGAGGTGGATCCTCGATAGTGTATTGAAGTGGTGAGTAGTGGACTCGAGTGTGCAAAACAATTACAAGTTGGTGTCTCGTAAGATAGCTTAGACAAGAGTCAAAGCTGGCTTGCTGCAATAACCCCACCATTCCTTCTTGATAATGTGCATGTATGTAGGATCTGATGTAAGTCTTGCTGAGTACCTTTGTACTCATGTTTGCTCAATTTACGTTTTATAGAAGACGTTGCAACCCCTTCTGATGGGTTCTTCATAGACGTTGATGTCGAAAAGTAGGTTGAAGCCCAGGTGGTGATACTGAGCTCACGATGGACCGTATAGGATAGCCAGGCTTCCTCAAGCCTCTTTTATTTTCTAGATGTCTGTACTCAGACATGTTACTTCCGCTGTTGGCTTGCATGTTTGTATGACTTGAATGCTGGGTCGTGCGACCCGTACTTGTGTGTATGATATGTATGGCTCTCTGAGCCTTTAAATAAAGTACTTGAATTGTAGAGTCATGTTGTGATGCCATGTTGTATGTGCACATATCGAGCATATTGTGTGTATGATTGAAATGCTTGGTATGTGTGGGATCTGACTATCTAGTTGTTTATCCTTGGTAGCCTCTCTTACTGAGAAATGTCTCCTAGTGCTTCCACCGAGCCCTGGTAGCTTGCTACTGCTCCGGAACACTTAGGCTGGCCGACATGTGTCCTTCGTTCCTGTGTCTGTCCCTACAGGGAAATGTCACGCGATGACTACCGGAGTCCTGTTAGCCTACTACAGCTCGGTTTACCGGAGTCATGCTAGCCCAGTTGCTACAGCCCGGATTCACTCGTTGATGACCGACACGTTCGTTGCTGGGTCACGTATGCCTGTCCCTGTGAGTTAGTGCCACTTTGGGTTCACGACTAGCCATGTCAGCCCGGGCTCCTTATCATATGGATGCTAGCAACACTATCATATACGTGTGCCAAAAGGCGCAAACGGTCCAGGGAAAGGTAAGGCCACATACATGGGAATACCGTGCGTGAGGCCACAAAGTGATATGAGGTGTTACATGCTAGATCGGTGTGGCATTGAGTCGGGGACCTGACAACAACTTTTGCACATGACCTCAGATTAAGATGATTTTTATACCAAGATCATCAGTTTCAGTGAGACGAACAACTTTGAAGTTGAACACTTCTGATCTGAGGCCATCTTTAGGGGATTTCGTGTTGTTTTCTAACATTTGCAACCGAAAACATTGTCTGGATGTTCGAACTCTTTCCCGGATCATCCGGCCTCCACCCGGATCATCTAGGTGCCACCCAGATCATCTAACTTCAGTGGACCAGAAAATCAAGCTTTTGTTGTCTACCTGAATGATAGCTCGGACGTTTGGGTGGTTCATCCTGCCTTCGGCCGGATGATCCAGATCCCAGCCTGGATGGTCCAGCCATGAAGTGCAACAGCGTGCAGTTTTGCCTCTAACTTTTGCATACGATATCGGATTAAGACAATTTTTATATCAAAATCATCCATTTCAACAAGACGAAGAAATTTATGTTGAAACCTTTTTCATTTGAGGTCATCTTAATTTTGTTTTTGTCCATGCAAAAATCTGGTCTCAACAAAAACTAATGAACTCATCTCACTCTAACCAATTGCAAAAGTAAATCATAATAGTGTACATTATGCAATCTCCAGTAAATCGTACATTGACTTACCACAATATAATTATTCTACTAACAAAATTATAATCAATAGGAACAATATTATAGAAGTATGACCAGATTATATATGGGAGAACACAAACCTGAGGATGCTTGAGTTACCTATAAAAACTGAGAAAGGGTCATCGTACCTCAAGTTCGAGATTGTCACTAGAAGATACACCAATCAGTTGAAGCCCACCAACAATAGAAGATACATGAATGCTTGTAGGAAGAAATAATAGGACATGTAAAATATATAAGTTGAAAAATTGAAGCTAGCATACAACAATTTTGTAAATGGAAAATAGAATTTTCGGCTATCCTATCCTTGCACTTTGAAATTTAAAGGTTGCACTTTGATTCTTTTGCAAGATTCGTATGTACACTAGAAGTATAATGAATCATCACATGCACTTGTTGAAAGTAGGGATGGCAATGTGTACCCATTACCCACGTACCAACGGGTAAAACCCCTATTAGGGTAAGGGTATGAGACAAAAGATCACCCATGGTTATATAAATAGAGAAATTTCAAACCCATGTCATAGAGCGGGTATGGGTATGAGATCATCTAAGCCATACCCACATACCCATGTACCCATATATAATACAAGTGGGTCTCCTACATTATTCACCCACATACCTAACCCATTATTTGCCTATTTCCGCTAGGCGCCCTGGAGAAATTGCCTCTACTTTATCATGAGTTTGTGGACTCAAAATGTATGACTATGTATTGATGCTCGATGTGTTGTTGTTATAAGTAAGTGTTGTTTATAAGTATGTGTTTTTGTTTATAAATTATGACTATGTATTTTTGTTTATGACTATGTGTTTCCAAGTTGATGTGTTGCAAACATGGGTATTTTTACCCGCGGGTATTGGTTTACCCTATCGAGTCGAGGATATGACAAAAATTGTACCCGTTGAAGGGTATGGGTACAGGTGAAGGGTAAGCTCAAGGGGCTGAGTAAGGGTATGGGGTGTCTTCACTCTTACTCAAACCCGGTGGTTGCAATCCCTAGTTGCCAGATTTAGATGTGTACTAGAATCAGTTACCACCTGCATATGACTGGATCATAGTAGCTTCAGAACCACTTTGTTTCCTCCGCCGATGAACACATGACTTGTTTGAGTATGTAGAGAGGAAAGTGGAATCAGAGGGCTCACCGGGTAGGCCAATCCATCTTGTTGGACGATTGGAGCATACATTGCTCTTGTCGAGGCGGTGCCAAATCAAGACATTCTATGTCAACCTAGGGGTAGAAGACGACGTGTTAGGTAAGCTCATAGAGAGGACGAGGCAGCAAAGTTTGCAACCATGGTGGAGGAGGCAAAAAACATAGGCAAGGGGAGGAGAGGGGAGGTGGCAGCTGAGACCTCCACGAGGCTTGTAAGCATTGAGGCAACCTTCGTGACTTTTTTTCCCAACAAGAGATGGATGGCACCGCTGCAAGAACAACAAGGAAACGGGCCGTGACAGTAACCCCCGTGAGACGTCTCAGTCGTATCAACTTTTCCTAAAGCTTTTGCTCTTGTTTTGGACTCTAATTTGCATGATTTGAGTGAAACTAACCCGGACTAACGCTGTTTTCAGCAGAACTACCATGGTATTGTTTTTGTGCAGAAATAAAAGTTATCGAAATGGAACAGAACTTTTTGGATAATTATTTTACAATAAATAAAAAATACTGGAGCCAAGAACCTTCGGAGGGGGGGCTGGGTGCCCACAAGACACCAGGGCGTGACACCCCCTCCAAGCGCGCCCCGGTGGGTTGTGGGGCTCTCGGGGCTCCGCTGATCCTAATTCCAACACTATAAATTCCTATTTTTGGAGAAAAAATAGGAGAGGAAGTATCATCGCATTTCATGATACGGAGCCGCCGCCTCCTCCTGTTCATCATCGGGAGGCCAGATCTGGAGTCCGTTCGGGGCTCCGGAGAGGGGAATCTCCGGTCTTCGTCATCACCAACCTCCTTCATCGCGAATTCGATGATGCTCGCCACCAGGAGTGAGTAATTGCTTTGGAGGCTCGCTGGTCGATGAGGAGTTGGATGAGATTCATCATGTAATCAAGTTAGTTTTGTTAGGGCTTGATCCATAGTATCCACCATGTTCTGAGATTGATGTTGCTATGACTTTGCTACGCTTAATGCTTGTCACTAGGCCCGAGTACCATGATTTCAGATTTGAACCGTTTATGTTTTCACCATTATATCTATGTTCTAGATCCGATCTTGCTAGTCATGTGCACCTACTACGTGTTATGATCCCTAAATCCCAGGGTGGCAGTAATTGAGATACTTTCCGGTGACGACCATAGTTTGAGGAGTTCATGTATTTACTATGTGTTAATGCTTAGTTTCGGTTCTCTATTAAAACGAGGCCTTAATATCCCTTAGTTTCCTTATGGACCCCGCTGCCACGGGAGGGTAGGACAAAACATGTCATGCAAGTTATTTTCCATAAGCACATATGACTATTTACGGAATACATGCCTACATTATATTTATGAAATAGAGCTAGTTCTGTGTTGCCCTATGTAGGATCGAAAGTATCTCTAGAGGGGGGGGGGGTGATTAGACTACTTGACCAAATAAAAATCTAGCCTTTTCCCAATTTAAAGTCTTGGCAGATTTTAGCAACTTAACACAAGTCAAGCAATCAACCTACACATGCAATTCTAAGAGTATAGCAGCGAAATGTAAATCATTGCATATGAAGGTAAAGGGGAGGAGTTTAGAGGGAGCAAACACAATGTAGACACGGAGATTTTTGGTGTGGTTCTGATAGGTGGTGCTATCATACATCCACGTTGATGGAGACTTCAACCCACTAAGGGTAACGGTTGCGCGAGTCCAAGGAGGGCTCCACCCACGAAGGGTCCACGAAGAAGAAACCTTGTCTATCCCACCATGGCCATCACCCACAAAGGACTTGCCTCACTTGGGTAGTTCTTCACGTAGTAGGCAATCTCCTTGCCCTTACAAACTCCTTGGTTCAACTCCACAATCTTGACGGAGGCTCCCAAGTGACACCTAACCAATCTAGGAGACACCACTCTCCAAAAGGTAATAGATGGTGTGTTGATGATGAACTCCTTGCTCTTGTGCTTCAAATGATAGTCTCCCCAACACTCAACTCTCTTTCACAGATTTAGATATGGTGGAAAGATGATTTTTGTGGAAAGCAACTTGGGGAAGGCTAGAGATCTAGATTCTTGTGGCTGGATTGGAATGTCTTAGTCTCAACACATGAGTAGGTGGTTCTCTCTCAGAAAATGAGTAGTGGAAGTGTAGGCACATTCTGATGGCTCTCTCTCAAATGGAGAAGGGGGTGGAGGGGTATATATAGCCTCCACACAAAATCTAACCGTTACACACAATTTACCAAACTCGGTGGGACCGAATATGGAAACTCGGTGAGACCGACTTGGTTCAAAATGTGAACGTTAGGTTTTTCAGTGGGACCGACAATATCAACTCAGTGAGACCGATGCACTAGGGTTGGGGCAAAACCTCATCTCGGTGAGACCGATCACATGAACTCGATGACGCCGATTTCAGTAATAAGAAAACATAGACTTGGTCAGGCAAACTCGGTGGGACCATTCGCTCATTCCGGTGAGACCAAAATTTTACGAAAAGGAAACAGAGAGTTTGCACTGCGAACTTGTTGGGACTGATCACTCATCTCGGTTAGACCGAAACGGTACAAAGGGAAACAGAGAGTTTGCAATCCCATCTCGGTGAGACCGAGATCCCTATCAGTAAGACAGAACTAATTAGGGTTTATGGATATGGCTATGTCAAGTGAACTCGGTGGCGCCGGATAGGTCAAATCGGTGGGGCCGAGTTTGACTTTAGGTTTGGGACATATGTGGAAATGATAAAGTGGTTGAGGGCTGTTGGAGCATATCACTAAGCATTTTGAGCAAGCAAGCCATTAAACAACACCTCATCCCCTTTTAATAGTATTGTCTTTTCCTATGGACTCAATGTGATCTTGGATCACTAAAATGAAAATGTAGAGTCTTGAGCTTTTGCCAATATGTGTCCTTAGCATTTTGAGGGGTCCATATCTCTAGTCCATGCCATACCAATCATTGAACTTTCTGAAACATCGATCTTGAAAGAATATTAGTTCAATGAGCTATGTTGTTATGAATTACCAAAACCACCCAGTGATTAGTTGCACTTTCAGGCTCCCCCTTTTTGGTAATTGATGACAACATATAGATCAAATCTTCGAGAAATGATAATATAAATGAGGTACATCATCGCTTTGAGAAGTATGTGGTAAGCAAGAGCTCCCCCTAAATTTGTGCATTATTTAAAATTTGCTTTTGAATGCAAATGCACAATCGATTAGGATTATGGGTCACTCTTGCATGTCACATACATCTTGGAGGAGCGCTTAAAATGATGGAATATGAAATATGCACTCATCACCAAGACAAGATATGAAATCATACATAAGAGATAGAATATCATCATTCAAGCACAAGCATTAAAGTATGATATGATCAAACACATGATCATAGAAGTATCTCACACACAAGCATAAATAATATATCACCCAAACAAGCAAGAAAATAGTAGCAAGAGAGACAAAAGAAGCAAGACACACACACACACACACACACACTCTCTCTCTCTCTCAGCCTATGATCTATACACTTTCTCCCCCTTTGCCAACAAGTTACCAAAAAGCTTGAAAATGCATAGTGCTATGCGGCTCTCTGAGCATGATCTCTGGGAGCTCCAGAGTGCAAATGTGGCATGGAGAGGAGCCTACAACGAATGCATCTAAAGAGGTATGAGGAGCTGGTGGAGTTGCAACTGGAGGAGCAACTGAAGTTGTAGCCGCAGGTGCTGACACTGTAGGTCTGGGATCAGTAGCAACTGGCACAATTGATGACCTTGGTCCCCTTGGGACTTACTGAAAAGCATTTGTTGTAGGTCCCTCATCCCTGTCGTCAACCTCTTCTTGAATTTTCTCCACAGTTGACTGTATTTTTGTGACCTTCACAGCCAGATCATGTATTTTTGTTTCAATTATCCTCTCAAGACTCTCTTGATTTTGAGTCAGGGTAGCCAACCCTTTCTCAATCCTCAAAGTAGCCTGAATGAGATAACCAAGTTGATCTTGCTTGGACTTTAGAAATGTGTGGGATGCCTCTTCAGCACTTGGTGTCTTGGCTGCCTTCTCTGCTTTTGCTTTTTCCTTCTTCTCCTGAGCATCTACTGATGTGGGATGTGATGGATCCATGACAACCATATTATCTTCAAATTCAGGCAACAGGGGAAGATGCACCTTGTCCAAAAGATACATGCCTTTTTCCTTCTTCTCCCGAGCCTCTACTAATGCAGCAAATTTATTGAATGCCCTCTAATCATCCTGTCATCTCCAGTCTTGGGCAACAATGTGTGCCTGAGAATAGTGTTGATTGTTGGCAGCCCTGACAGTAGATAGTATACTGAGCCAAACTTATGAGTGTCCAAGGCAGCATCTGGAATCTCCTTGTACATGTGTGCCATGGAGTCATGTCCTTTTTTGGGATTTGCATACACATCAATGTCATCCTCATGCTCTTCTGGGGCATTGATCAGCTTTGCCCACTCAACAACAAAAGATTGGTACCTAGTACCCTCAGTCATCCAAACAATTTTACCATCAGGGTAAAAGTGTGTTGTAGAGTAAAACTGCATGATCAACTCATCATTCATTTAGTCAATTTTTGACCAACAAATGTGTCAACTCCTGTTGATCTGAAACTCTCATGAACTCCTGGGAAATAATCAGCATTATTGTCAATGAAGTTCCAGTCAACCCATCTCATATCACTTACTATGGGTGTCGGTGTCAAAACCGGCGGATCTCAGGTAGGGGGTCCCGAACTGTGCGTCTAGGTGGATGGTAACAGGAGACAAGGGACATGATGTTTTACCCAGGTTCGGGCCCTCTTGATGGAGGTAAAACCCTACGTCCTGCTTGATTAATATTGATGATGTGTGTGTTACAAGAGTAGATCTACCACGAGATCAGGGAGGCTAAACCCTAGAAGCTAGCCTATGGTATGATTGTTGTTCGTCCTACGGACTAAAGCCATCCGGTTTATATAGACACCAGAGAGGGCTAGGGTTACACAGAGTCGGTTACAATGGTAGGAGATCTACATATTCGTATCGCCAAGCTTGCCTTCGACGCCAAGGAAAGTCCCATCCGGACACGGGACAAAGTCTTCAATCTTGTATATTCATAGTCTTGGAGTCCGGTCAATGGTGATAGTTCGGCTATCCGGACACCCCCTAGTCCAGGACTCCCTCAGTAGCCCCTGAACCAGGCTTCAATGACGACGAGTCCGGCGCACATATTGTCTTCGGCATTACAAGGCGGGTTCCTCCTCCGAATAATTTATGGAAGATTGTGAACACCAGGATAGTGTCCGGCTCTGCAAAATAAATTCCATGCACCACCGTAGAGAGAATAATATTTACACAAGTTCAATCTGCTGACGTATTTGGTGGCGTGACATCACACCACTACCAAGCCTTTACTCGAATTGTTTTTATTGTACCACCCCAGCGCGTTTAGCGAAGCGGTTTCCTTGGCACGTCTTGTCGAAGCAGAGATCCTGTTCCCCTTATTCTGGGATTCCCATCAATACGGACGTGGATAACCCAACTGCGCCATTGATTGCGGCACTTGGGAGATAAGCGAGTTTTATCAGGCCGGTGGGGACACATGTTTTTGTCCGCCCATATAAGGGGATAAAGATCCAACCCTTTTACCTGCGCCTTCTTCCTCCTTGGCTTATCCATCTCCGCGAACTCGAGCTCCAGTGCCCATGTCCGCACATCTCACCTCAACCTCCTCCAACTATGTCCGGAGCGGGAGGCAAGTGGATGGCCTCCTCCGTCACGGAGGGGCACATCCAGAAGCTGCGCAGCGCCGGATATTTGTCCAGCAACATCGCGCATCGGCTCCCCGACAAGGGAGAGCTCATCCCCACCCCATGCCCCATGAGAGGGTAGTATTTCTTCCCCATTTCCTCCGCGGACTGGGCTTCCCACTCCATCCCTTTGTCCGGGGGCTCATGTTCTACTACGGCCTGGATTTCCATGATCTGGCCCCGAATTTCATCCTCAACATCTCGGCGTTTATCGTCGTGTGTGAGGCCTTCCTCTGCATCCAGCCCCACTTCGGCTTGTGGCTCAAGACCTTCAATATCAAACCGAAGGTTGTGAAGGGCAGTCAAGCGGAGTGCGGAGGCGCCATGGTGGGCAGGATGTCCCACGTTACTTGGCTTGAAGGCACTTTTGTGGAAACCATTAAGGGGTGACAATCAGGGTGGTTCTACATCACCGAGCCACGTGACCCTGAATGGGCAGCGGCCCCCGAATTTAGATCTGGCATCCCCACAAGGCTCACCTCCTGGAAAGAGAGCGGCCGCACATGGGGTGATTCGAAGGAGCTGACCGGACTCCAAGCCTGCATCCAAAAGCTAGTGGACAAGAAGCTCAAGCTTGTCAACGTAGTCCAGGTCATGCTCATCCGCCGGATTCTCCCATGCCAACGACGGGGCTTCAACATGTGGGAGTTTGATCTGGCGCAACACCAGACTTTGAGCGGGCTCTTCGACACTACGTACGAAGATGTCTGAAAGGTGCTGTTCAAGGGCGCCGAGGCTCCCGCATCCGCTACCGAAGATCGCAGATTCAGCTCGCAGCGTCCGGCTGACGAGGTAAGTGATTTTGTCCTTTACAGGACGTTTGTTTTTCATAGTTTGACTCTATGCGGGATCTAAACTCCCTTTCCTTTGACAAGGCTGGCTGAAGAAGGGCGAACAGACTATCTTTCCGGCCCCATTACCAGAGGACCCAACGGACGCCCACTTAACGGGGCTGCTGGCTCCGACACCCCACGTGGTGCCGGAGAAGAAGGCCAAGAAGAAGGCCACGGGCACTCGGAAGAGTTCCCGTTTTCAGGTGCTATCGGATGATGACTCCGAGGCAGACTCCTCTCACAAAGGTGAGGAGGAGAAGAAGAAAGCCCCTCCCCCAACGGGGGGCGGGAAGAAAAGGAAGGCCTCCCCAACGAGGGGGGCCGAAGGGTCCAAAAAGGGAAAAACTCTTTCCTCGGACTGCTCTGCCAACGCCAGCGATGACGACGAGGACTGGCCTCCAAGGGCCAAGCCCCTGGCGAGATCATAAGTATCCGGACTCCTGAATAACTTCATGGTTTTTATTTTCGCCACGTAGTGTCTTTCTAATGCTGCATACAACCCTACAGTCCGCCCAAGGATGATCTTCCTGCTTCGTCGAGCGGGTCCTTGGGTGCGTCGGATATGGATTCTCTTCTGACCGCCTCCACCCCCCGTGATGCGGACGATGCCGAGGTGGGATCCCGGGAAGGGACCCGCCAGGAGGAGGAGGCCCCGGAGGTGTCGCAGAACAACCTCCCGGACTTTGCACCGGACTCGGCCCCGGAACCCATAGTGGCTCCGGAGTCCGGCGGGCGACCCCTTCGTAAGAATGGCAAGACCGTGACACCGGCAGCTTCCGTCCAACCAGAGGCGCTGGATAGCTTGTTGGAGGCGCTCAATGGCGCCTCTATCGAAGAGGAACACCGCACTGTTATGAGTGCGGTGATTCAGAAGGTTCAGCTCGCCAAGAGCGGGCTGACCGAAGCCTGCAGCAGCCTTCTAACAGGCTTTGAGGTAAGAATTTTGATATATGTAAAATAGTACCACATAGACAGTAGCCCCTGATGCTCGGTTCGGTGTTCGGAAAGAAAAGCCGGACTGAGGATCTAAAAAGATATACGCAGGAGTCATAAAAAATATGTCGATATGGGATTGCAGGCTGCGCTGCTGACCTCTGCCGCATTGACTATGGAGGTCAATGCTTTGAAGCAAAGCCTCGAGCAGTCCGAGAACGAGCTCGGCCGTGCCAAGAAGCAGCTCAAGGACAAGGAAGGTGAGTAACACCTTATGAAAATTGTACCTTACAGAAAAGGATTTTGGTTGCAAGAAGAATGACAAGGATAACGCGGGTATTGCAGGGGCCACTAACGAGGTGGCGACCCTGAAGGAGGTGGTGTCCGTGGCCGAACGTAATGTGGCCATGGAACGCACCGAGCGAGAGAAGCAGGAGGCACGGGTGGCGGAGGTACAACAAGAGCTCCAGGCTCTCATGGAAAAACATGAGAGTTTGGAGCATGACTCGAAGACTCGAGAGTCCGAGCTTGCGATGGCTCTTGAGAGTGCCAAAGCCGCTAAGGCCGAAGCCTATAATTCCCTCCAGGAAGTCGAGGCGTTGAAGAAAATAGCGGCGGGTAAGGCATTTTTCATGCAAAGTAAGCATGTGAGTGTGAATTACATATCACTTACCCGAATTCGGAGCTCTCCAGGAGCGTTCGCAGATCTGCCTTGCAGCGTGTCTGATGCTGCCGCTTTCTACAGGGCCGAGGAGGGGAGCTCAACGGAGAAGGTCTTCTGGTCTCAGTATGCTGAGGCCGGACATCCGGTGCCCCTTAGCGACCAGCTGAAGCAGCTGGTCGAGCTCCACAAGGTGGCCGAACAGGCCATGAAGGGCCTCATAGTTCGGCTGTGGCCTAAGGAGGCCATGCCTGGGAGCTACTTCGGCCTGGTGCGGCGGCTGGTGGATGCGTGCCCGTGGGTTGAAGTCATCAAGCACTCCGCCTGTATTGAAGGTGCCCGTCGGGCCCTTGCCCGCGCAAAGGTGCACTTGGCAAGATGGATGCCCAGAAGCTTGTGACGGACCCGCCACCGCAGGGCAAGGAGCATCGCACGCCCGAGATGTATTATAAGAGTGTCCTAAAGGGTGCCCGCATTATTGCGGGTGAGTGCTCCAAAGATGTAATATTTGAGTAAACTCGCATTTTGTTATCCTGTGCACTGAAAACTTAGTTCATATGCGCTAAGCAACGCTTGTTAATTTAAAATATTACCTTCTGTGCGGCTGTTTATCAAATCTGAGAGATGGCAAGTCGTCGGCTTCAGCTCCCATGCCACGAGTGCTGGGGTGTTCGGGATAAACTTGAGCACTCTTGTTCCCATTTTTGGGTCCATCTAGGGAGGCGCTCAACACAGCGAACAAGGCAACCAGACTTATAATGCTTGAACACTCTCACTTAGCCATAGAATTCTATAATTTTAAATTTCGGCGAAGCCCCTAGTCTTCGGAAGGTCGAATTTGGGGCGCTATCCACGCCTGGGCCGGACAAAAGCCGGCTCCTCGCTCTAAGCGGCATAAGTCTTTAGGGACTCGCAAAAAACCTCTTGAACAGCGACCGACTCTCGCCTCATCATGACAGTCAGTTTTAGCTTTCTCCACTGAGGCGCTCGCCCAGCTCACTTGGGCGCAATCGCAGTGGTTCTCCCAGTGCTACCTTAGCCGATACAACAGAACGTAAGGTACCAAAACATGGGAGCCGGGCAAACCCAACTATTGACCCAAGACATGATTCGGAGCTGATGCATATAATGCTATAAGTTTGGGGTGCCGCACTCGTGAAAGTGTTCGGACTTATCACACCATGATGCGGGAAACATAAGCCCCTGGTGTATTTAGCCGTATCAAAATGTACGGATGCAACATGTCATAAATGAACATATGTATAAGAAAGAAATGCGATTGAAAAAAGGTGCTGCATTACTTATTCAAGAAAAAAAACTGCTGTAAATGCAGAACGATACAAATGGTGGGATAAGTAAGGGATCGGACTATTAAACATGTCCCCCTCCAGGGGTAGGCTACGGAATGGTGCATAAAACAGATTTAATGCTCGTAATGGAGACCACCTGGATATTCATTGTAGCCTTTCTCCTTCCCTGGCTGTTGCATCATGAGTTCGGCAGGTCTGCTGCCGGACAGGGCCTCGAACAAACGGAGTCCTGTGGGTGAAAATAAAAAGAAAAAAGAAAACAAAGAACAACACACTTGAGAGCCCCTGGTGTGGTTGATCCGCATTCTGGGCATATCGTGGTCGTGCCCTTCTCCCCATGCCCCATGGTATCTTCAGAGCGTAATGGTGTACGCGAAGGACCTGTCTTGACATTTTGCAGGGGCTGGCGTTGGGGCCGCACTGCTACGCGTGCTCGGAACATGCCAGGTGGTCTTATTGTAGGTTACTCCGGGCGCGTTTAGCTGTGTCCGGCCGCTTAACGGCCGGACTTGAGAATTGCCTTAAGAGGCTGCATTGTACTTCTGCCGCGAGAGCCGCTGTATGTTCCTCCGTCCGGAGAGAGCGTTCAGTGTTTCCATTGACCATGATAACTCCTCGAGGGCCTGGCATATTGAGCTTGAGGTATGCATAGTGCGGCACCGCGTTGAACTTTGCAAACGCGGTACATCCGAGCAGGGCATGATAGCCGCTGCGGAACGACACTATGTCGAAGATTAACTCCTCGCTTCGGAAGTTATCCGGGGATCCGAAGACCACTTCCAGTGTGACTGAGCCTGTACAATTGGCTTCTACACCTGGTATGACGCCTTTAAAGGTCGTCTTGGTAGGTTTAATCCTTGAGGGGTCTATGCCCATTTTGTGCACTGTATCCTGATAAAGCAGGTTCAGGCTGCTGCCACCGTCCATCAGGACTCTGGTGAGGTGAAATCCATCGACGATTGGGTCTAAAACCAATGCGGCGAATCCGCCATGGCGGATGCTGGTGGGGTGGTCCCTTCGGTCAAAAGTGATCGGGCAGGAGGATCATGGATTGAACTTCGGGGCAACTGGCTCCATCGCGTATACATCCCTGAGTGCACGCTTCTGCTCCCTTTTGGGTATGTGTGTTGCATATATCATGTTCACCGTCCGCACCTGTGGGGGGAAACCCTTCTGTCCTCTATTGTTCGGCGGTCGGGTCTCTTCCTCGTCATCGCTATGCAGCCCCTTGTCATTGTTTTCGGCAATTAACTTGCCTGCCTGCTTGAATACCCAACAGTCCCTGTTGGTGTGGTTGGCTGGCTTTTTGGGGGTGCCATGTATCTGGCACGAGCGGTCGAGTATTCGGTCCAAATTGGACGGACTCGGAGTAGTTCTTTTGAATGGCTTTTTCCGCTGACCGGGTTTAGAGCCTCTGAATCCGGCATTGACTGCCGTATCTTCACTATTATCACCGTTAATGCGGCGTTTGTTTTTGTTACGACGCGACCTGCCATTACGGTCCTTGATATTCGGATTGCCAGAATTTTTGCTGAGGTTGTTGCTGCGTGCTAGCCAGCTGTCCTCACCCGCGCAGAAGCGGGTCATGAGTGATATGAGGGCTGCCATGGATTTCGGCTTTTCCTGTCCCAGGTGCCGGGCAAGCCACTCATCGCAGATGTTATGCTTAAAGGCCGCGAGGGCCTCCGCATCCAGATAGTCGACGATTTGGTTTTTCTTGGTTAAGAACCGTGTCCAGAATTGTCTGTCCGATTCGTCTGGCTGCTGAATTATGTGGCTTAGGTCATCAGCGTCTGGTGGTCGCACATAGATGCCTTGGAAGTTATCGAGGAATGCGGCTTCCAGGTCTTCCCAACTCCCAATTGATTCTGCTGGCAAGCTGTTAAGCCAATGCCGGGCTGGTCCTTTAAGCTTGAGGGGGAGATATTTGATGGCGTGAAGATCGTCACCGCGGGCCATGTGGATGTGAAGGAGATAGTCTTCGATCCAAACCGCTTGGTCTGTTGTGCCATAGTAAGATTCAATATTCACGGGTTTAAACCCTTCGGGGATTTGATGATCCATTACTTCATCTGTGAAGCATAGTGGGTGTGCGGCGCCTCTGTACTGGGCGATATCACGATGGAGCTCAAAAGAGCTTTGTTTATTTTGTTCGGCCCGGCCGGAGTATTGTGTCCGGCGCGACGGTTGTCTTCACGTATCATGGGGCGCCCACCCGATCCATAGATTGATCTTGATTGTCTTGCCTTATCCTCCAATATATCTCGCAAGTCCGGAGCGTTCCCCTATGGCCTTGTGCTTTTCGAGCGATGCCGGGGTACGGTTCTAGTGAAGGGCCTAGAGGCCTCTCTGTCGCGACCACGGGGTGGTCGGTCAGCCGTATTGTCTGCTGGTGATGCAGGTTCATACGCCTCCTCCTCTAATCGGGGGAGCAGCTTGTGTTTAGGGTAGCTTTTGGAGGGGCGTTCGAGCTCATGCTCTTCGGCCGCGAGGACTTCAGTCCATCTATCGGCTAGCAGATCTTGATCAGCTCTAAGCTGTTGCTGCTTTTTCTTGAGGCTGTTTGCCATGGCCATAAGCCTGCGTTTAAAACGCTCCTGTTCGACGGGATCCTCAGGCACGACGAATTCGTCGTCGTCGAGGCTTGCCTCGTCTCTGGAGGGAGGCATATAATCCTCTACCTCTTCTTCTGCCGCTCTCTCATGAGGTCTGGCGTCTCCGTCCTCCTGTGCTGAATCTTGCTGGAGTGGGTTGTCTTCGGCACTGTCTGGGGTGTTATTGTCTCCGGTGCCGGAATCTTCATTCTTGCTGTGGCGGGATTTAGAGCGGCGCCGCTGACGCCGGCGCTTGGGCTGTTTCTTGGAGGGGTCATCCTCTGCTGTTCCTTCGCCATTCCCATCCTTTGGGATATCCACCATGTATATGTCATATGATGAGGTGGCTTTCTAGTGCCCGGTAGGTGCTGGTTCTTGGTCGTCTCCGGCATCGTCGTTCATACCGTCGATGTCTTCGGAGTCGTAGTCTAGCATGTCAGTTAGATCATCGACAGTGGCTACTAAGTGGGTGGTGGGTGGGCTTTGAATTTCTTCATCGTCCGCATCCCAACCGTCCTGACCGCAGTCCGGCCAGGGCTCTCCTGATAGCGAGAGATACTTTAGCGTACTCAAGATGTCACCGAAAGGTGAGTGTTGAAAGATGTCCGCAGCGGTGAATTCCATGACCGGGGCCCAATCGGATTCGATTGGAGGGGGCACGGGAGGTTCGGAGTCCGGCAAGGAGTCCGGCACCTTGGAGTCACGAGCTTTGTGAGGGACAAGGTCAGTGTTCGGCTCTATCGCCGTAGAGGTTGCAGCCCCCGAGGCGGTGTCTAGCCATCCGTCCTCGATCTGCGCAGCCGGCTCCGAATTGAAGATCGGAGCGGGCTCGAGTGCGGCCTCCAGGGTACTGTCCGGCTGCAGAGCTAAATCATGCCCGTCGTGACAGTGCGGCGCGCTTGGCTGTGGCTCGAATCCATCGAAGATCAAGTCCCCGCGGATGTCAGCCGCGAAGTTCAAACTTCCAAATCTGACCTGACGGCCAGGGGCATAGCTTTCGATCTGCTCCAGATGGCCAAGCGAGTTGGCCCGCAATGCAAAGCCGCCAAATACGAAGATCTATCCAGGGAGGAAGGTCTCACCCTGGACTGCGTCGTTGTTGATGATCAAAGAAGCCATCGAGCCTATCGGTGACGACACAAAGGAACTCTTAATGAAAGCACCAATGTCGATGTCAAAACCGGCGGATCTCGGGTAGGGGGTCCCGAACTGTGCGTCTAGGCGGATGGTAACAGGAGACAAGGGACACGATGTTTTACCCAGGTTCGGGCTCTCTTGATGGAGGTAAAACCCTATGTCCTGCTTGATTAATATTGATGATGTATGTGTTACAAGAGTAGATCTACCACGAGATCAGGGAGGCTAAACCCTAGAAGCTAGCCTATGGTATGATTGTTGTTCGTCCTACGGACTAAAGCCATCCGGTTTATATAGACACCGGAGAGGGCTAGGGTTACACAGAGTCGGTTACAATGGTAGGAGATCTACATATCCGTATCACCAAGCTTGCCTTCCACGCCAAGGAAAGTCCCATCCGGACACGGGACAAAGTCTTCAATCTTGTATCTTCATAGTCTTGGAGTCCAGTCCATGGTGATAGTTCGGCTATCCGGACACCCCCTAGTCCAGGACTCCCTCAATGGGCTTCTTGTCCAGGAGCATAATCTCATAGAAGTCTTGTTGTTCCTTTGTATGGAACCTGTAGTCCACAACAGTCCTCCTTCTTGTGGCATATGGGTATGTCTGCCTCCATAGCTTGGGACATGCATCCTTCCTTAGCTTCATGTTCTCAGCCACAGGATGTGTGTCATCATGATCAGGGATCTTGGGCTTCAATTTCCTAAGCACTTGGGCTTCCTCTTCTTCTACTTCAGGCACTGGGGCCTTATTCTTCTCAGCTGCTGGAATGTTCCTAGTTGACCTCTTGGGTGCTATAGGCTTAGAAGTTTGAGCAGCGGCAACATCAGTCTTGGGGGCAGTCTTGGGCTTTGATGGAGCAGCCCTGACTTGATGGCATCCCCATCAACTTCTGAGTTTTGGCAGGAGGTGCATCTTGCTCTTCCTCCTCCTCATCTGAGTCTCTTATCATAGAAGATCTGCCAATTACTCTGGCCATGGTCTTCTTGACCCTCTCCTTCCTCTTCTTGCCCTCACCAGTCTCTTTTGGTTCAAGAGTGAACTCCATGGTTTCCTGGGTTGAGGCTCTAGCTTCGGACATTGGAATCCTTCTGGCAGGAGCTTTCTTCTTCATCCCTGGCTTGGTGGTTGCAGCAGTGCCAAACTCTTTCTTGGCAACTTTCTTTTTGGAAGTGACTTCCTCATCAACCATAAAATCCTCATCTTCAGAATCAGATGTCCTCTTCTTCCTCTGCCTAGTTGCAACCTTAGGCAGGTTGCTAGGAGTACTTATGCTCCCATCATCATAGCTGTCAGAGGGACTAGTGCCTTCACTCAAATGAACCTGTTCCTCAGACTAGTTCCGGCTATCACTGTTGTCAGACATTGCTGAAAGCTGAAGGCTGACCCTGTGAATAGATATAGTTGAGACAGAGTGGATGAGCATCACAAAGTGCAGAGATTTTGCAAAATAAATGAGCCAAAAACTTAGTTTTAGTTTTCTACATAAGTCATTTCAGAGCTACTGATTTGTTGAACTCGGTGACAGCAAAGCAATGTTAGAGTCTAAACTGGTGATATCAGTCAGACCGAGACACAGTACGGTGACTCCGAGATTGCTAGGGTTTCACTGAGATCTGAACTCGGTCACACTGATTTGTAAGTTTCGGTCAGAGCGAAAATCACAAGTGCAATGGCCTAGGCCAAATCGGTGAGACCGACTTCTACAACTCGGTCGGTCCAAGATGAGTTCGGCGGAAACCTAACCCTAAGTTTTCAAATCAAAACTAATCTAACAGAGTTTTTGATTGGATAGAAGTGTTCCAAACTTGGTAAGATTCATGGCATTGACCTAAGTGCAGGAATCAGTGGTAAAGATTGAACATAGGGTTCGAGCTCATACCCTAACTCAGCGGTGAGCTCGCTACGGCGACAACGGCGGCGAAGAATCTGTTGATGGCGGCGGGGACCAGCGGTAGGAGGTCGCTGGCGATGGCAGAGACGATCCGGAGACCTCGAGTCGGTAGACCTGGACAGCGCGGGCGAAGGGTTTCGAGGAAATTTCCAAAATTTGACCCATGGGTATTTATATCCAGACCCTGTCGGTGTGACCGAGTTGAGAAACTCGGTGACACCAAGATGCAGAATTGCAAGCGGTTACTGCAACTCGGTGAGACCGAAGTGTTCAAGTTGGTTACACCAAGATTGAAACCTAGATCAACTTAATGAACTCGGTATGACCGAAAGGAATGAATCGGTCAGACTGAAATACATCAAGAGGTTTTGGAAGTTTAAGTCTATGACAAATCAATGGCTCCGGGTGCTCCTCACCCAGAGGGTTCAAATCTGACTTGATCAAACTTTGTGATGTGGCATGAATAGAGTTTGAGACGAGAAAAAGCATAGATAGCTAAAGGGAGTACTTAGGCATTCTTGTCCATCCATTTGGCAAAAGAAAAGACCAAACAATCAATACAACAAATGGATGTCCTCGAATGAAGAAAATTATGCAACCAACATGCTCACACAATAATATAGCAAATGAAATATGTGGCAAAACATGCACAAACACTCTAGCATCTATCAAGCAATTGGCGATAACCAGGTCATCTATATATGAGTATATTGACTTAGGAGTCAAATGAGAACATTTGATCATAGGCCATACTCATCGTTTAAGCACAAGTGGGGTTACCACTTTTACATAAAGCATTGTTGTGTTCATACCATTAGAGTTGCTTTAGCTCAATCCTAGAGTAAAGCTCCCCCTAGATGTGATATCCCCTTTTAGAGGGATGAACTAGCCTTGGGTTTTGTCGATGATGACTTCATGTACATGTTGAAGATGTGGATGCTCAATGTTGATGTAGATCATTTGGAGCAATCCATTGGAGTGAGTTGCACTTTCAATACCTACATGGGTTAGTCCCACAAGGAACAAACAAGGATATCCATAGACATAGAGTGAAGTACACACAAGATGATGTCCATGAAAGCATTAGGTTATATTGTCCCTTGACTTACTAACAAGAGGGTTTGTGACTCCTTGAACTAGTGCAAGATGTGGAAGTTGATTGCACTTGTTCTTGCCAATATGAATATGAGTGAAGTGTTTTGGCGGAGTCACCCTCAAGAACTTTCTAGTTCTTCTTCTTCGGGATCCACATCATCTTGATAGGAATCCTTGGAGTTGTAGATGTACTTGATGAAGTAGAACTTGAGGTAGACTTGGGAACCCACTTGACCAAGGCCTTTGGAGCTTCTTCAAATGCATCAATCTCCTCTTGAAGCTTGTCCTTGCCTTTTAGCTTGTGGTCTTGTAGTGGAAGATCATCTTGAGCTTGTGTCCCCTTGAAGGAAGTAGGATCATACTTCTCTTGTTGAGGAACAAACTTCGTCTTGGGGTATTGATCTTCTTCCCACTCAACTCCATTGGCATTGAACTTTCATTCAAAACCAACACCTTGATTCTTCCGGTGCCTTCCTTGCTTGCGTACAATTTCCTCAAATTTCTTACTTCCGACAAGGCTCTTGTAAACACCTTTCTCTATAATTCCCTTCAATAAGCTATTTTCTTGCTCAAGTGTAACTTGGCTAAGAGAATCATTAGTGTAATCAAGAAAACTACTAGAAGCAACAATATTGGATTTAGCATCATTATTGTTACTACTAGAAGAAGAATCTTTCTTACTCTTGTTGCTAGATATTACTTGTGGCATGTAAGTAGACAAGAATAAATGCTTGGCAATGTAAGAAGAACTTTTCTTCCGAAGATCATCATTGATGGCTTTTAAGAACCCATGTTCTTGCTCTAGGTTGAGCTTCTCAAAGCGTAGCTTCTCATGAGGTTTTAAAAGTTCTCGATGATCTTCTAAAGTAGTTTCATGAGCTAACTTAAGAGTGTTTAGTTCTTTAGTTAGGCGCTCAGTCTCCTTCTTATCATTGTCATTCATTTCATCTTAATTAGCATGATTAATAACAGTTTCATCATAGTTTTCATCACTAGCATTGTCAACAAGTAACTCATCATCACCTAGCAAATCATCTTCATCACTATTGAAATCGATATACTTGGGGTGTGATACCTTGGGGCATTTAGCCATGAAGCATCTTCCAATTCCTTCATTTGGTGAGTCAAATATGTCGTAGGAGTTGGTTGACACAAGTGCAAGACCGGCAACACCTTCATCTTGAGTATATTCGGAGTCGGAGTGATAACTTCTCTCGGAGTGGTGGTCGGAGTCAGAACCGGATACCCATTCACCAACATGAGCTTAATGTCTTCGTTTTGTGTAGCTCCTTGATGACTTGTCCCTCCTTTCTGAATCCTTGCTTCTGCGAGAGGTTCTTCATTCATAATGATCATCTCTACTCCTTCTCTCTCTTGGAGGTGATTCTTCTCTTCTACTTCTTCTTTTAGGTGAGTCTTCTCTTCTTTTGTAGGGAGCCGTACACCCATTGGAGTAGTGTCCGGGTCTTCCACAATTGTAGCAATTACGTTCACAACTAGAAGATCTTTTGTCATGGTAGGATCTTGACTTGGAGCTTCTCTCTTTTCTTCTACTCTTGTAGAATTTGTTGAAGTTCTTCACCATTAAGCTCAATTACTCATTGAAGACTTGTTTTTCACTTGATGTGGCAGAAGCATCACATGAGGCTTTATAAGCACCACTAGACTTGTTGTGAAGCTCTTCTTTATCCTTGAGTGACATCTCATGAGCAACAATTCTCCCAATGACTTCCGTTGGCTTGAGATCTTTGTAATTGGGCATCATTTGGATCAATATGCACATATTTTCCATCCAAGGCTCTTAGGATCTTCTTGCTGATGAATCTGTCAGTCATCTCTTCACTTCCTAAGCCAGCAATCTCATTTGTGATGAGATCAAGCCTAGAGTACATTTCAGCGACACCTTCACCATCCTTCATTTTGAACTTGTCAAGTTGACTTTGAAGCACATCCAACTTGGATTCCTTGACGGACTCATTACCTTCGTGCATATCAATCAAAGTATCCCAAATTTCCTTTGCATTCTCAAGAAGGCTGATTTTGTTGAATTCTTAGGGGCACAATCCATTGAAGAGGATATCGCAAGCTTGAGCATTGTATTGCAGCATCTTCAACTCTTCCACAGTTGCTTCATGATTTGAGTCTCTCATTGAAATATTCACCTAGCAAACCAATACACACAATAGCCCAAACGGCGGGGTTATGTCCAAGAATATGCATTTTCATCTTATCCTTCCAACTAGCAAAATTAGTACCATCAAAGTAAGGACATCTACGGCGGTAATTTCCCTCGCTAGACGTCATACTCTCCTAAGTTGTGAAACCAAGGTTATGATCACCAAAGCTATGGAAATCAAGGCAAATGGAGATCAAAGCTTTGGTACCACTTGAAGGATCAAAAGTATGTCTAGAGGGGGGGTTATTAGACTACTTGACCAAATAAAAATCTAGCCTTTTCCTAATTTTAAGTCTTAGCAGATTTTAGAAACTTAACACAAGTCAAGCAATCAACCTACACATGAAATTCTAAGAGTATAGCAGTGGAATGTAAATCATTGCATATGAAGGTAAAGGGGAGGAGTTTGGAGGAAGCAAACACAATGTAGACACAGAGATTTTTGGCGTGGTTCCGATAGGTGGTGCAATCGTACATCCACGTTGATGGAGACTTCAACCCTTGAAGGGTAACGATTGTGTGAGTCCACGGAGGGCTCCACCCACGAAGGGTCCACGAAGAAGCAACCTTGTCTATCCCACCATGGCCATTGCCCACGAAGAACTTGCCTCACTTGGGTAGATCTTCATGAAGTAGGCGATCTCCTTGCCCTTACAAACTTCCTAGTTCAACTCCACAATCTTGATGGAGGCTCCCAAGTGACACCTAACCAATTTAGGAGACAGCACTCTCCAAAAGGTAATAGATGGTGTGTTGATGATGAACTCCTTGCTCTTGTGCTTCAAATGATAGTCTCCCCAACACTCAACTCTTTCTCACAGATTTGGATATGGTGGAAAGATGACTTGAGTGGAAAGCAACTTGGGGAAGGCTAGAGATCAAGATTCTTGTGGTTGGATTGGAATGTCTTGGTCTCAACACATGAGTAGGTCGTTCTCTCTCCAAAAAATGAGTAGTGGAAGTGTAGGCACGTTCTGATGGCTCTCTCAAATGGAGAAGGGGGTGGAGTGGTATATATAGCCTTCACACAAAATCTATCCGTTACACACTATACCAAACTCGGTGGGACCGAATAGTGAAACTCGGTGAGACCGACTTGGTTCAAAATGTGAACGTTAGGCTTTTCGGTGGGACAACAATATCAACTCGGTGAGACCGATGCACTAGGATTGGGGCAAAACCTCATCTCGGCAAGACCGATCACATGAACTCGGTGAGACCGATTTCAGTAATAAGCAAACGGAGACTTGGTCAGGCAAACTCGGTGGGACCAATTGCTCATTTCGGTGAGACCGAAATGTTACAAAAAGGAAACAAAGAGTTTGCACTTTGAACTCGGTGGGACCGATCGCTCATCTCGGTTAGACCGAAACGTTACGAAGGGAAACTGAGAGTTTGCAATCCCATGTCGGTGAGACCGAGATCCCTATCGGTAAGAGCGAACTGATTAGGGTTTCTGGATATGGCTATGTCAAGTGAACTCAATGGCGCCAGATAGGTCAAATCGGTGGGGCCGATTTTGACTTTAGGTTTAGGACATATGTGGAAATGAGAAAGTGGTTGAGGGATTTTGGAGCATATCACTAAGCATTCTGAGCAAGCAAGACATTAAACAACACCTCATCCCCTTTTAGTAGTTTTGGCTTTTCCTATGGACTCAATGTGATCTTGGATCACTAAAATGAAAATGTAGAGTCTTGATATTTTGCCAATATGTGTCCTTAGCATTTTGAGGTGTTCACATCTCTAGTCCATGCCATACCAATCAATGAACTTCCTGAAACATCGATCTTGAAAGAATATTAGTTCAATGAGCTATATGTTGTTATGAATTACCAAAACCACCCAGGGATTAGTTGCACTTTCACCCTCGGTTATGACTGTTAAATGTCACGAGTTTTCCACATATTGTTCCTGCTAAGTTACTACTGCTGCTGTTACTATTACACTTGCTACAAAACTATTGTTATCACTGTTACTGTTACCACTGCTATCGTTACTACTGCTATCAAAACTATCATACTACTGTGCTACTGATCACTTTGCTGTAGATATATCATCTCCAGGTGTGGTTTAATAGACAACTCAACTGCTAATACTTGCAAATATTCTTTGGCTCCCCTTATGTCAAATCTATAAATTTGGGTTGAATAATCTACCCTCGAAAACTATTGCGATCCCCTATACTTGTGGATTATCAAGACCTTTTTCTGGCGCCATTGCCGGGGAGCATAGCTATATTTGTTGAGTCACTTGGTATTTATATTTATCACTATGAAGAATTTGAAGGATACTAAAACCAAGATCATTCCCTCTAAGACGAGGGAAGGTAAGGATTTGCCATCAGATTCCGCACTTGATTCACCTTCTGTTTTGAGTGAACTTGCAACACCACCACATGCTATTAGTCCTGATATGTCGCAAGTTATTGATGATGCTATTTCTGCTATGAATGATACACATGATTACGTTAGTACTTTGCTTGATGATAACGCGCCACTAGGTGAATTTCTTGATAAACAAATTGCAAGAGCTAAAGAGAATGAAATTACTGAAACTGATGAGATCACTGAAACTGATGAAGTCCTTGAAACTAAGTGGTGGTCGTACAATCCAGATAAGAGTCCGATGTCCAGACAACATTTTCTGCTACAGATGTTAGAAAACAATGCGAAACCCCCTCAAGATGGCCTCAGATCAAAAATTTGTCCACTTTAAACTTGTTCATCTGGCCAAAACAAAAAATTTGATAAAATAAATTGTCTTAATCTGAGGTCGTATGCGAAAGTTACAGCCCGATCAATGAACTGCTATCAGAAATCTAGGCCTGGGAACCTTTGATCAATGTGAAGTAAGCAAACCTTCAGAGTTGGATGAGTGACTGATTGTGTGTATCTGCGTTGGTATTTCCCCGAAGAGTTGAGGATGATGCAGCACAACAATGGTAAGTATTTCCCTCAGTTATGAAAAAAAGGTTATCAATCCAGTAGGAGAACCAAGCAACACTATGTAAGCGATACCTGCACACAAATAATAAATACTTGCAACCCAACGCGTAAGAGGGGTTGTCAATCCCTCGATGGTAAAAAGATAGATTAAATTGTATGATATTGGATAAATAGATCTGACAAAAAGACAAAATAAAATAAAGAAAGAAAAAGGTGCAGCAAGGTATTTTTGGGTTTTTGGAATAATAGATCTGTAAACAATATGATAGAAAATAGACTCGGGGGCCGTAGATTTCACTAGTGTCTTGTCTCGAGAAAATAGCATACGGTGGGTAAACAAATTACGGTTGTGCAATTGATAGAAGAGCAAATAATTATGAAGATATCCAAGGCAATGATCATGTATATAGGCATCACATCCAAGATTAGTAGACCGACTCCTGCCTGCATCTACTACTATTACTCCACACATCGACCGCTATCCAGCATGCATCTAGTGTATTAAGTTCATGGAGAAACGAAGTAATGCAATCAGAACGATGACATGATGTAGACAAGATCTATTCATGTAGGAATAGACCCCATCTTTTTATCCTTAATAGAAACGATACATGAGTGCTTCACTACCCCTTCTGTCACTGGGTGAGAACACCGCAAGATCGAACCCATCACAAAGCACCTCTTCCAATTGCAAGAAAAAACAATCTAGTTGGCCAAACCAACGCAAGTTTCGAACAAGAAATACGAGGCTATAATAATCATGCATATAAGAGATCAAAGAAGACTCATATAATATTCATGGATAGAACTGATCATAAACTCACAATTCATCGGATCCCAAGAAACATGCCACATAAAGTCATTACATCAAATAGATCTCCAAGAACATCGAGGAGAACATTATATTGAGAATCAAAAAGAGAGAAGAAGCCATCTAGCTACTGCCTACGGAACCGTAGGTCTGTGGTAAACTACTCACGCATCATCGGAGGAGCACCGATGAGGATGATGAACCCCTTCGTGATCGTGTTCCCCTCCGGCAAGGTGCCGGAATAGGGCTCTAGATTGGATCTCGTGGTTCTGGAACTTGCGACGGCTAGAATTGTGTTTCGTCGACTCCTGTAGGGTTTCTGGAGTATTTGGGTATTTATAGAGCTGAGAGGTGGTGGAAAGGACTTCTATGAGCCCCACCACCCATCAGGGCGTGCCAGGGGTCTCTAGCGCGCCGAGGTGGGTGGTGGTCCCCATGGGCCTCCCCTCGTGCACTGCCTTGGCTCCCAAATTGTCTTCTGGGCAGAAAAAAAATCTCCAAAAACTTTCATGCATTTGGACTTTGTTTGGTACTGATATTCTGCAAAGTAAAAAAAGCAAAAAACAGCAACTGGCACTGGGCACTATGTTAATAGGTTAGTCCCAAAAAATGATATAAAGTTGCTATAAAACGAATGTAAAACATCCAAGAATGATAATATAACAGCACGGAGCAATAAAGAACTATAGATACATTGGAGACGTATCAGCATCCCCAAGCTGAATTACTACTCGTCCTCGAGTAGTTAAATGATAAAAACAGAATTTTTGATGTGGAATGTTGCCTAACATGTTCATCAAATATTCTTTTCTTTTGTACCGTGGATATTTGGACTTTTAGATGATTCAAAGCAATATTCTATATTTGACATGAAGACTTCAATATTCAAGCATATCAACAAGCAACCATGTCTTTCGAAATATCAAGACAAAAGAAAGTTATCCCTAGCCCATCATGCTCAATCATTGATCCATTCATGAAACACACTCGAATATTCTCTACATCCAATGCACAAGTATGATTGTAGTGCTCCCTAGTTGGTGCTTATAAGAGAAGATGGAGACTCAAATAAAACTAACGATTGCATAAAACTAAATAGATAGGCCCTTCGCAGTGGTAAGCAGAGATTTGTAGAGGTGCTAGAGCTCAAAGCTTAAATTGAGAGATAAAAAAATTCAAGAGGCATACTTTTCCCGTCAACAAAAACGACCGAGAACTCCCAATACTTTCCATGCTAGATACATCATAGATGGTTCCCAAAAATAAAATAAAGTTTATTCCTTTTCCACCATTCTTTCACAATCCATGGCTAGCCGTATCCATGGGTGCCTTCCATACCAACACTTTCCAAGGAATTTATTATTTGACAACATAAAGTGAATTTCTTTTTCATTTCGGAACTGGGCATCCCTATTACCGCCACACCCCCGTGCAATGACAAGTGAATAAACACTCATCTTGAGAATAACACATCTAGCATGGAAAAATATTGGCCACCCCCTGCCGCTTCATGAGTGGTATGGGCACACAAAAAGGAAAATTTATTTTGAGAAAAAGAGTTGGCACATACAAATTTACTTGAAACGGCATGGAAATACCGCATATAGGTAGGTATGGTGGACTCATATGGCAAAACTTGGTTTAAGGATTTTGGATGCACAAGTAGTATTCCTACTTAGTACAAGTGGAGGCTAGCACATAGATTGAGAAGCAACCAACCAAGAAACAAAAATTCTCATAAACGAGCATTAAGCATAACTAACACCGAATAATGCACCATAAGTAATTTCATTGTATAACTATTGACTTTCGTGCTTGCATAGGGAATCACAAACCAACACCAATATTCTTACTAAAGCATAATTACTCACCAACATGACCCACATATTATCTCAAAACCATTACAAAGAATCAAGTTTATATTGTCCAATGATCTTCATGAATTTTTTATTATATATCTCTTGAATATCTATCACTTTGGGAATAGTTTCAAATATCACCATTGCTTACAACAAGCTCAAACAAATTTAAGTGAAGAACATGAGCATAAAAATTTTCATCTCTCAGAATAATATAAGTGAAGCATCAAAGAATTTCTTCAGAAAATTACTAACTCTAAAATAAATCTAAGTGAAGCATGAGAGTATTTCTTCAACAAATTAAAGCACCACCGTGCTAAAAACATATAAATGAAGCACTAGAGCAATTCCATGGCTCAAAAAATTTAAGTGAAGCACATAGAGAAATTCTAACAAATCATAGCATCATTATGGCTTTCTCAAATAGGTGTGTCCAGCAAGGATGATTGTGACAAACTAAAAAGAAAATCAATCAAAGACTCATATAATACAAGATACTCCAAGCAAAACTCATGATATGTGATGAATAAAAGTATAGCTCCAAGTAAAATTACCGATGGTTCTTAGAAGAAAGAGCAGATGCCTTCCGGGGCATCCCCAAGCTTAGTTGCTTGGTTCTCCTTGAATATTACCTTGGGGTGCCATCCCCAAGCTTAGGCTCTTTTTCACTCCTTATTCCTTCATCCATCATGATCTGACCCAAAACTTGAAAACTTCAATCACACAAAACTCAACAAAAACCTTCGTGAGATCCGTTAGTATAATAAAGCAAATCACCGCTTTAAGTACTATTGCAAACCCATTCATATTTTATTATTGCATTATACCTATTGTATTCTAACTTTACAATGGCTTATACCCCCCGACATAGTCCATAGATTCATCAAAATAAGCACACAATGCAACGAAAACAGAAGCTGTCAAAAACATGACAGTCTGTAGTAATATGGACTTTTACCATACTTCTATAACTCCAAAAATTCTGAAAAATTAGGACAACATAGGCAATTTGTATCTTGTGTAAAAATTCAGAATTTTATCACGCTTGTGTGATTATTAACAATTCTACTACTAGGCGCAAAAGTTTCTATTTTTCAACAAGATCAAATCAACTATCACCCAAAATGATCCTAAAGTCTTCACTTGTCACAAACACTAAGTAAAGCATAAAAACACAACCATAACAGTAGCATAATTGTCCAAACACTCGGGAATAGAAAGAAAAATACGAAAATACATTTTATTCACTGGGTTGCCTCCCAACAAGCTCTTTCTTTATAGCCATTAAGATAAGCTTGGGATATTAATGATGCTCACACAAAAGACAAGAATTTAAGCACAAAGAGAGCATTATAGAACATGTGAAAAACACATTTAAGTCTAACATACTTCCTATGCATATGCATTTTATAGGAAAAAAAATTATCAAGACAAGCAAAATCTAGCATATGCAAGGAAGAATAAAGAAACAATAGCAATCTCAACACGAAGAGAGGTAATTTAGGAGCATGGAAATTTCTACAACCATATTTCCCTCTCTCATAATAATTACATGTGGGATCATATTCAAATTCAACAATATAGCTATCACGTAACATATTCTCTATATGATCCACATGCATGCAAAGTTGACACTCTTCCGAAATAGTGGGATTATCATCAAATAAAGTCATGACATCTCCAATCCCACTTTTATCAAAAATTTCATAAGATTGAACACTCTCCAAATAGCATTATCACCCCAATCATGATCATTGCAATAAGTAGTGGATATAACAATATCATCATCCCCAAGCTTGTAGTTTTGCATATTATTAGCACAATTGACATTAATAGAATTTATAACAACATCATTGCAATCATGCTTTTCATTCAAGGAGATATAATAAAAAATTATAAATTTCTTTGTTTAACACTTCATCACAATTTTTAGATTCACGAATCTCAAGCAAAAACTTCATAAAGACAATCTAGTGAACTCAATTCACTAGTAATTGGTTCATCATAATTGGATATTTTGAAAAGATTAACAAGTGGATTAGGATCCATATCAATAGATCCTTAGCAAGAAAATATGCAAGCAAATAAAAGGCACATGGTAACACAAGAAAACAAAGGATCAAACGAACAAAGAGGCAAATAAAATGCATCTATTTTTATGCTTTTCGCAAAAACATTTTAGAAGTGGGGGAGATGAAAACGAGAGGCAAATGGAAAATAATGTAAATTGCAACAGGATGAGGTTTGTCATTAGGAACGTGATAGATGTTGATGATTTCTCCCCGACAACGGTGCCAGAAGTTCTTCCTGATTGCTTGTATATGCGTTGGTATTTCCCCGAAGAGGAGAGGATGATGCAGCATAGCAACGGTAAGTATTTCCCTCAGTTATGAAACCAAGGTTATCGATCTAGTAGGAGAACCAAGCAACACTATGTAAGCGATACCTGCACACATATAACAAATACTTGCAACCCAATGTGTAAGAGGGGTTGTCAATCCCTCCGCAGTAAAAACATAGATTAAATTGTATGAGATTGGATAAATAGATCTGACAAAAACACAAAATAAAATAAATAAAGAAAAAGTGTAGCAAGGTATTTTTGGGTTTTTGGAATAATAGATCTAAAAACAATATGATAGAAAATAGAAGTAGATTTCACTAGTGGTTTCTCTCGCGAAAATAGCATACGATGGGTAAACAAATTACCGTTGGGCAATTGATAGAAGAGCGAATAATTTTGACGATATCCAAAGCAATGATCAATATATAGGCATCACGTCCAAGATTAGTAGACCGACTCCTGCCTGCATCAACTACTATTACTCGACACATCGATCGCTATCCAGCATGCATCTAGTGTATTAAGTTCATGGAGAAATGGAGTAATGCAATAAGAATGATGACATGATGTAGACAAGATCTATTCATGTAGGAATAGACTCCATCTTTTTATCCTTAATAGAAATGATAATGCGTGCCTCGCTACCCCTTCTGTCACTAGGTGAGAACACCACAAGATCAAACCCATCACAAAGCACCTCTTCCCATTGCAAGAAAAATCAATCTACTTGGCCAAACCAAACCAAAGTTTCGGAGAAGAGATACGAGGCTATAATAATCATGCATATAAGATATCAAAGAAGACTCATATAATATTCATGGATAGAACTGATCATAAACTAAAAATTCATCGGATCCCAAGGAACATGCCGCAAAAAGTCATTACATCAAATAGATCTCCAAGAACATAGAGGAGAACATTATATTGAGAATCAAAAAGAGAGAAGAAGCCATCTAGCTACTGCCTACGGACCCGTAGGTCTGTGGTAAACTACTCACGCATCATCGGAGGAGCACCGATGAGGATGATGAACCCCTTCGTGATCGTGTTCCCCTCTAGCAAGGTGTCGGAATAGGGATCTAGATTGGATCTCGTGGTTCTGGAACTTGCGGCGGCTGGAATTGTGTTTCATCGACTCCCCTAGGGTTTTTGAAATATTTGGGTATTGACAGAGCTGAGAGGCGGCGGAAAGGACCTCCATGGGCCCCACCACCCATCAGGGTGCGCCAGGGGCCTCTGGCGCGCCTAGGTGGGTGGTGGGCCCCATAGGCCTCCCCTCGTGCACTACCTTGGCTCCCAAGTTGTCTTCTGCGCATAAAAAGTTCTCCAAAAAGTTTTGTGGCATTTGGACTTTGTTTGGTACTGATATTCTGCGAAGTAAAAAACACGCAAAAAACACCAACTGGCACTGGGCACTATGTCAATAGGCTAGTCCCAGAAAATGACATAAAGTTGCTATAAAATGAATGTAAAGCATCGAATAATGATAATATAACAACATGGATCAATAAAAAAATATAGATACATTGGAGACGTATCAGCGACCCATGAGCCATCTTGGGAGGCGATTTGGTGACTCACACCACGCCCTCGCCCCCTTCATCCACCATTCTATGAGCTCCAAGCCCCCTCTCATTCCCATCCATGGCAACCAATTGGTGCATGATGAGGGTGAGGAGGGTGACGGTTCCACCTATGGTGGTGGCGTCGGCTCCCGCTCCGATGCAAGTGGTGAATCGGCTCTCCGCGGAGACAGATTGGGAGATGGGGAGGGTGGTTTGGTCCACCTTTCCATATCCGTCGGAGTGGGTGAATGGATGCATGCGCATCATCCGCCGCTCATCATTGGAGAAGTTGTGGTTCACCGGGAAAGATGGATGCACCACCATGGAGATGATTTTCTAGGCAATGATGGAGGCCAACTCACCGGCTCCAGTGCAGGCAGCTGATATGTCTCCGTCGTATCTACTTTTCCTAACGCTTTTTCTCTTGTTTTGGACTCTAATTTGCATGATTTGAATGAAACTAACCCGGACTGACGCTGTTTTCAGCAGAACTACCATGGTGTTGTTTTTGTGCAAATATAAAAGTGCTTGGAATGGAACAAAACTTCTTGGAGAATTATTTTACAATAAAAGAAAATTACTGGAGCCAAGAACCACCAGAGGGGGCCCCTGGTTGAGCACAAGCCACCAGTGTGCCCCCTCCTAGCGTGCCTTGGTGGGTTGTGCCCACCTGGTTGCCCTGCAGACCCTAAATCTGACGCTATAAAATCCTACTTTCGGAGAAAAAATCAGGGAGGAAGTTTCATCGTGTTTCACAATACGGAGCCATCGCCGCCTCCTGTTCTTCATCAGGAGGCGAAATCTGGGGCCTATTTGGGGCTCTGGAGAGGGGAATCTTTGGTCTTCGTCACTATCAACCCTCCTTCATCAGTAATTCCATGATGCTCCCCACCAGGAGTGAGCAATTCCTTCGTAGGCTCACTGGTCGGTGAGGAATTGGATCAGATTCATCATGTAATCAAGTTAGTTTTGTTAGGGCTTGATCCCTAGTATCCACTATGTTCTGAGATTGATGTTGCTATGACTTTGCCATGCTTAATGCTTGTCACTATGGCCCGAGTGCCATGATTTCAGAACTGAACCGTTTATGTTTTCACCATTATATCTATGTTCTAGATCCGATCTTGCAAGTTATCTGCACCTGCTACGTGTTATGATACGTAAACCCTGGGGTGACAGTAATTGGGATACTTTTTGGTGATGACCGTAGTTTGAGGAGTTCATGTATTCACTATGTGTTAATGCTTTGTTCCGGTTCTCTATTAAAAGGAGGCCTTAATATCCCTTAGTTTCCTTATGGACCCCACTGTCACGGGAGGGTAGGACAAAAGATGGCATGCAAGTTCTTCTCCATAAGCATGTATGACTATTTAGGGAATACATGACTATGTTATATTTATGAACTGGAGCTAGTTTTGTATCGCCCTGTGTTATGACTGCTATATGATGAATATCATCCAAAGAATTCACCGATCCAGTGCTTACGAGTTGTCCACATATTGTTTTTGCTAATTTACTACTGATGCTGTTGCTTTTATACTTGCTACAAAATCATTGCTATCACTGTTACTGTTACTACTACTGTTACCACTGCTATCAAAACTATCATATTGTTGTGCTACTGATCACTCTGCTGCAGATATTTAATCTCCAAGTGTGGTTGAATTGACAACTCAACTGCTAATACCTACAAATATTCTTTGGCTCCTCTTGTGTCAAATCTATAAATTTGGGTTGAATACTCTACCCTCAAAAATTGTTGTGATCACCTATACTTGTGGGTTATCGAGACCATTTTCTGGTGCCATTGCCGGGGAGCATAGCTGTATTTGTTGAGTCACTTGGGATTATTATCTATTTATCACTATGAAGAATCTGAAGGAAACCAAAACCAAGATCGTTCCCTCTAGAACGAGGGGAGGTAAGGAACTGCCATCACACTCTGCACTCGATTCACCTTCTGTTTTGAATGAACTTGCAACACCACCACATGCTATTAATCCTGATATGTCGCAAGTTATTGATGATGATGCTTCTACTATGAATGATGCTTATGATGATGCTAGTACTACACTTTCTGATAATGTGCCATTAGCTGATTTCTTGATGAACAAATTCCTAGAGATAAAGAAAATGAAATCACTAAAACTGATGAAGTACTTGAAACTAAAAATCTTGAAACACATGTTAGACTTAGCTCTCCTAGATATGAATTGCCTAAGACGCCTGAAGGTTATGTTATGGATGAGGAGATAGCTAGAGACTTTCTTGCTTGCAATGATAGAGATGATCTTAAGAAATTATTATGCAAACTGAAACAAAAATCTTTGAATGCTAGAATGAAATGTGATCCCCAGTTTGGTACTTCACTTATCTTTGTTACCGATAAGGATTATGAATTCTCTGTCAATCCGGAGTTAATTACTCTAGCTGAATCTGATCCTTTCCATGGTTATGAAACTGAAACTGTTGTGGCACATCTTACTATGTTAAATGATATAGCCAGCCTTTTTGCTCACGATGAGAAAAATTGCTCCTAATATATTCTAATGTTATTTCTGTTCTCATTAAAGGGTGATGCTAAGATATGGTACAATACTCTAGCTCCTGGTTGTGTGTGTAGTCACCAGGACATGATTTACTAGTTCTCTGAAAAATATTTCCCGCTCATAAGAAACAAGCTGCCTTGCAGGAAATATTTAACTTCTCAAATACAAAATACAGTGCATTTTATACTTGTTGATGATCCTCTGTTTGGATTGTTCCAATCTGGACAGAGTCTTAGGGGCTACTGTCTACACATGGGCTTCACCTCTCTCTCTCTCTCTCACACACACACACATATATATATATAGAATACTCATGAAGAATATTACGTCGGTTACCTCGAAGCCTATCAGTAGGTTGTGGAAGGCTTCGGTCAGTACGCTCTTCGCGGACTACACCTTCTCCATAGTCGCACCCGTAAGGGTGCGGTGTTCCTCTATGATGGAGGCACGTTCCAGTGTCTCTCACATAGTGTCAGCGGCCTCCGGATTGACAAAGGCCACCGACGGAGCTCCTGCTCCTCCACCCTCCTTCGAAGGGGGATGTTGATCCAAACCCGGTGCCGTACTGGTCTCCAGGACGGTGTTCGGTGAGGGCCCAGACTCCTGAAGCCCTGCAACCTCGACAGTTGTGGGGGTCTCCGTGCCCCACTCTACAACGTCCGAGGTGTTGTCCTCGGGCGCCTTCCAGACTGTCTCGTCCGCCCCTCCCCGGCCAGGAGATGGCCTTTGGGATGACACCTCGGTGTCCTCCATGGCAGGGGGAGAGAGGGCGCGAGATGGGCCGTCACTCTCTGCCTCCCCAGGGGCTAAAGAACTCCCCGTCGAAGAAGAGGGGATCGGGATCTCACGCGGAGGGCTAAAAAGCATAAAGGAAGTGGAGCATGACGAAGGCAGATTAAAGAGATAATTGAACGAGTGAGTTTCTAATACTTACGTTTCGGCCAGGGGCTTCTCCCTTTGGACCCACGTTGGGCTGTGTTCGGACCCCGAGCCCGAACTGTCCAAGAGGACCACCCGCCCTTTCTTCAGCATCGCCCCCTCTAGGTTCCCGGAGGCTGTCCTTTTTCCCCTCCTTGTCTTGAGGGGGGAGTCGCTCTCCACTTCTTCATCCTCCTCCTCCCCCTCTTCTTCGTCCTCGTCTTCCTCATGGTAGGAGACGGGCTCAGTCTCTCCGGACACAGCTGCCGGAGGGCCTTTGCGGTGGGGCCCGTTCTTGGGCCCCTTGCTCTTCTTCTTGGCTTTCTTCTCCGGTGGCTGATAACGCGCTGGAACCAGCATCTCCTCTAGTTGAGGAGTGACTGTGTTTTTGGGCAATGGAGCCAGACACTTGATCCGCTCTGACTTCTTGGTCCAACCCTGCAACAAAAGATGGGTTGATGAGTTCGGCATAGACCGAATATATATAACTAGGTATGTCTTCGGAGATATCGAATACTTACTGGAGAGGCCGGATACGCGACGTTGATGCCGATGTCTTCGGTCTCCATGGGCCAGCTGCTCTTCTGCGCCTTAAAGCAGTTTCCACATTCCCTCGTGCGTGGTGCCGAGGAAGTGTTGTAGTGTCCGTGGATCCTCCGGCTTGAATTCCCACATGGGGGAAGTCCGGCACTGGCAGGGGAGAATGCGGCAGAAGAGCATGATCTGGACCATGTTGGTTAGACCAATGTTCTTCCCCAACACGTTTGTAATGCACGTCTGCAGCGCCAGCACCTCCATTTGGGACCCCTAGTCGAGGCCCTTCGCGTTCCAGGAGGTGAGCCTCATGGGGGTTCCGGATCTGAACTTCGGAATGGCCGCCCACTTAGCGCGGCGCGGCTCGATGATATAGAACCACTCCTGTTGTCAGATCTTCACGGTCTCCACAAAGGCCCCCTTTGGCCATGTGGTGTCCAGCAGCTTGCTAATCATAGCTCCTCTGCAGTCCGCGTGCTGCCCGTCGACCAGCTTCGACTTCACGTTGAAGAGCTTGAGCCATAGACCAAAGTGTGGGTGGACGCAGAGGAGAGCCTCACACACGACTATGAATGCCAATATGTGGAGGAATGAGTTTGTGGCTAGATCGTGGAAATCTAGTCCATAGTAGTACATGAGTCCGCGGATGAACGAGTGGAGTGGAAAACCTAACCCCTTAAGGAAGTGGGGAAGGAAGACGACCCATTCGCCGAGCTCCGGAGTTGGAATGACTTGACCTTCAGGGGGAAGCCGGTGCTTGATATCGGCGACGAGGTACCCCACACTCCGGAGATCTGTTATCTCCTTCTCCGTCACGGAGGAGGCCTCCCATTTGCCTTTGGAGCCAGCTCTAGTCATGGTCGAAGTAGGTGGTGGTGGTGGCGGCGAGAAAGACGGAGACTTTACGGGCGCAGAGAGCTTGGGAGATTGGAAGGCTGAGGAGATGTGAAGGCGTGGGGAGGAAAGTGGGGGTCCCTTGCCCTCTTATAGGCAGTAAAAATAACAACCGCCTCACTCGTGCCTTGAATCTCACCTATTCCCAATGAAGGCATGCGCCGCAAACTGTTCGATTACCCAAATATCATTGATATGCAATCCCGTATTAAGTGGGCGTGATCTCTATTTTGACAGGACGTTCCAATGAGGCGTGGCCTCGAAACACAGAATGCGGGGGTGTGAAAACGGTTCAAAACGCCGAAGGGTCAAGTTCGATGCTTCGTCGAAAAAGTTGTCAGTAAAAGACACTGTTCTTATTTTTTATATATATCCCGCCTTCGCGGCTAAGGGTTGTTTTTATTATGGAAAGCCAGATACAATTCTTTTACAAAGGAAAGCTGATATGTATTCTTTAAGGAACCCGCCTTGCAATGCCGAAGACAATCTGAGCGCCAAATATATCATCATTGAAGACTGGTTCAGGGGCTACTGTGGGAGTCCTGGATTAGGGGGTCCTCGGGCGTCCTATCTATTGATGTGGGCCGGACTGATGGGCCGTCAAGATATAAGACAGAAGATTATCTCTCGTGTCCGGTGGAGACTCTCACATGTGTGGATGGCAAGTTTAGGTGTCCGGATATGTTATTCCATTCTATAAAATTGACTTTGTACAACCCTAAGCCTCTCCGGTGTCTATATAAACCAGAGAGTTAGATCGGAGGCAGGATCACAACATTTCTAGGCTAGCTTTCTAGGGTTAGCCGAATTGATCTCGAGGTAGATCAACTCTTTTAACCCCTATGCCCTCAAATATAATGAAGCAGGAGTAGGGTTTTACCTCCATCAAGAGGGCCCGAACCTGGGTAAACACTGTATCCCTTCTCCATAGTTACCATTGATCGTCAGACACACAGTTTGCCCCCCCCTACCCGAGATCTGCCGGTTTTGACACCGACATTGGTGCTTTCATTGAGAGCTCCGCTGTATCATTGACAGAAGGATCGATGGCTCACCTCTTCGTCAACAATTACGCTGCATCCTTGGAGACCTTTCTTCTTGGACAAGTTTTTTGTGTTTGGTAGCTTTGTGCTTTGTGCCGACTCGATAGGCTGCGTCGAGAAGGTCCACAGTTATGCCCCCGGCCACCAGATCAGGTTTGGAAACCTGAACTATGTTGCTGACATCCGAGGAGACCTAGTATTTGACGGGTTTGCGGCCTCTGCCACCGCTTCATGTCCCTGCTAAGAAGACTCTTCGGATCCCCTGCTAGATCCCGTCCAGGGGTCAACACTCGTACCCACCTCGGCCTTAGATCTGGGGCAGATCTCATCCTCCGAAGACGGGAGCGTGAGCCCCACCGGACTTCTTCCCCTTGTGGAACTCTCGACCGAAGACCCAGATGCAATCTTAGACTTAACTCTGGGTAATCATCTCGAACTGCCGAGGTCTACACTCAGTGGGTCCGATCAGGCGTCCCATGCCGAACTCAGCCCAACAGATCTGCAGTTTCCGGTCCCACTTCCACTCTTAGATGAAGCACTAGGTTTGATGCAGTCTCTCGCCATCACGGAGGCCATACCTCTGAACTGTACCCAACTCGGACTAGGGGCTGAAAGCGGAGAATTTTATGCCCCACCCACCACCCACTTAATAGCCACAATCGAGGACTTAACCGACATGTTGGACTATGTGTCCGAAGACATCGATGACATGGACGATGATGCCAACGCCGAACCAAGCCAAGTCCCACCATCATGGGGCGTTGGATGGCCACCTCAACCTATGATGTGTACATGGTGGACACTCCAAAGAACAACGAGGATAGCGTGAGCCCAGATGAGGACGAACCCGTCGATAAACCACCAAAGCGCCGACGTCAGTGGCGCCCCTCAAGATTGCATCGGGCAATGTATAGCAATACCGGCACCAGAGATAATGAGACTCCAGACGATGCTGAAGATCCCGAATACCCCGTCAAGCCCATGTCCAAACAGGATGAAAGGGAAGAGGGAAAATATAGACCTGGACACGCTGACAACAAAGATGCGGAGGACAACAACTATATGCCAGAATCCGGAGAGGAGGTTAGCCTTGGTGACGAAGATTTCATTGTCCTAGAAGAACCCCTCGACCAAGAACGCTTTAAGTGACAGCTCATTGCTATAGCCCGGAGCCTGAAGAAGAAGCAGCAGCAGCTTAAAGCCAAGCAAGATACGCTGAATGAAAGGTGGACTAAGGTCCTGGCCGCTGAAGAATACGACCACGGGCGACCTGTTAAAAGTTACCCTAGGCGCAAGCTGCTGCCACAATTCGACGTTCAAGCCCTCAAGCCAATACCATCGAAGTATAATCAGGCAGACCAACCAGACCGACCACCGCGTGGACGGGATAAAATGGCATATTAGGCCGAACACCAACCCGCACCCCCTCGCGGAAGAGGCGGGGAGACGGCAGCCGCAGGATACACGTACGACTTGCAACGCGACCTAGCCAACAAAGCTGGTCAGACTAGATCAATCTACGGATCAAGGGGCCGTGCCCCGGCGTGAGACAATGGCTATGAAGCCCGGTGTGACGACCGTTACTACGTTCGGGATCAGAACCGAACTCAGATGTCAGCCGATCTCCGCCGCAACATTGCGCGATATAGAGGGGCCGCACACCCCCTATGCTTCACTGATGAGTGATGTCTACTACACAAGCTTCTTGTAGACGTTGTTGGGCCTCCAAGTGCAGAGGTTTGTAGGACAGTAGCAAATTTCCCTCAATTGGATGACCTAAGGTTTATCAATCCGTGGGAGGCGTAGGATGAAGATGGTCTCTCTCAAACAACCCTGCAACCAAATAATAAAGAGTCTCTTGTGTCCCCAACACACCCAATACAATGGTGAATTGTATAGGTGCACTAGTTCGGCGAAGAGATGGTGATACAAGTGCAATATGGATGATAGATATAGGTTTTTGCAATCTGAAATTATAAAAACAGCAAAGTAACTAATGATAAAAGTGAGTGAAAACGGTATTGCAATGTTAGGAAACAAGGCCTAAGGTTCATACTTTCACTAGTGCAAGTTCTCCCAACAATAATAACATAACTGGATCATATAACTATCCCTCAACATGCAACAAAGAGTCACTCCAAAGTCACTAATAGCAGAGAACAAACGAAGAGATTATTGTAGGGTACGAAACCACCTCAAAGTTATCCTTTCTGATCGATCTATTCAAGAATCCGTAGTAACATAACATGAAGCCATTCTTTCCGTTCAATCTATCATAGAGTTCGTACTAGAATAACACCTTAAGACACAAATCAACCAAAACCCTAATGTCACCTAGATACTCCAATGTCACCTCAACTATCCGTGGGCAAGGTTATACGATATGCATCACACAATCTCAGATTCATCTATTCGACCAACACAAAGTACTTCAAGAGTGCCCCAAAGTTTTTACCGAAGAGTCAAGACGAAAACATGTGCCAACCCCTATGCATAAGTTCACAAGGTCACTGAACCCGCAAGTTGATCACCAAAATGTACATCAAGTAGATCACATGATGTCCCATTGTCACCACAGATAAGCACATGCAAGACATACATCAAGTGTTCTCAAATCCTTAAAGACTCAATCCGATAAGATAACTTCAAAGGGAAAACTCAATCCATTACAAGAGAGTAGAGGGGGAGAAACATCATAAGATCCAACTATAATAGCAAAGCTCACGATACATCAAGATCGTGCCAAATCAAGAACAAGAGAGAGAGAGAGAGATCAAACACATAGCTACTAGTACATACCCTCAGCCCCGAGGGTGGAATACTTCCTCCTCGTCATGGAGAGCGCCGGGATGATGAAGATGGCCACCGGTGAGGGATCCCCCCTCCGGCAAGGTGTCGGAATAGGGTCCCGATTGGTTTTTGGTGGCTACAAAGGCTTGCGGTGGCGGAATTCCCGATCTATGGTGCTCCTGGATGTTTTCGGGTTATATGGGTGTATATAGGAGGAAGAAGTAGGTCGGTGGAGCTGCGAGGGGCCCACGAGGGTGGGGGTGCGCCCAGGGGGGCAGGTGCGCCTCCCTGCCTCGTGGCCTCCTTGCTTATTTCTTAACGTCCACTCCAAGTCCTCTGGATCATGTTTGTTCAAAAAATCACTCTCTCGAAGGTTTCATTCCGTTTGGATTCCGTTTGATATTCCTTTTCTGCGGAACACTAAAATAGGCAAAAAACAACAATTCGGACTAGGCCTCCGGTTAATAGGTTAGTCCCAAAAATAGTATAAAATTGTATAATAAATCCCATTAAACATCCAAAACAGATAATATAATAGCATGGAACAATCAAAAATTATAGATACGTTGGAGACGTATCAAGCATCCCCAAGCTTAATTCCTGCTCGTCCTCGAGTAGGTAAATGATAAAAACAGAATTTTTGATGTGGAATGCTACGTAACATATTTATCAATGTAATCTTCTTTATTGTGGCAAGAATATTCAGATCCATAAGATTCAAGATAAAAGTTTAATATTGACATACAAATAGGAATACTTCAAGCATGCTAACCATGCAGTTTATGTCTTATGAAAATAACATAGCCAAAGAAAGCTTATCCCTACAAAATCATATAGTTTGGCCATGCTTCATTTTCGTCACACAAAATGCTCCCATCATGCACAACCCCGGTTTCAGCCAACCAATTGGTTCATACTTTTTAATGCGCTTCAGCCTTTTCAACCCTCATGCAATACATGAGCGTAAGCCATGGACATAGCACTATGGGTGGAGTAGAGTATGATGATAGGGATTATGTGAGAAAACAAAAAAAGGAGAAAGTCTCACATTGACGTGGCTAATCAACGGGCTATGGAGATGCCCATCAATTGATGTCAATATGAGGAGTAGGGATTGCCATGCAACGGATGCACTAGAGCTATAAATGTATGAAAGCTCATCAAAAAGAAACTAAGTGGGTGTGCATCCAACTTTCCTGCTCACGAAGACCTAGGGCATTTTGAGGAAGCCCATCATTGGAATATACAAGCCAAGTTCTATAATGAAAAATTTCCACTAGTATATGAAAGTGACAAAATAAGAGACTCTCTATTATGAAGATCATGGTGCTACTTTGAAGCACAAGTGTGAAAAAAGGATAGTAACATTGTCCCTTCTCTCTTTTTCTCTCTTTTTTTATTTTTTTATTTTGGTGGGCTTCTTTGGCCTCTTTTTTGGGGTTTCTTTGGCCTCTTTTATTTTTCATAAAGTCCGGAGTCTCATCCCGACTTGTGGGGGAATCATAGTCTCCATCATCCTTTCCTCACTTGGGACAATGCTCTGATAATGAAGATCATCACACTTCTATTTATTTACAACTCAATGCTTAGAACAAAATATGACTCTATGTGAATGCCTCCGGCGGTGTACCGGGATATGCAATGAATCAAGAGTGACATGTATGAAAGAATTATAAAGGTGGCTTTGCCACAAATACGATGTCAACTACATGATCATGCAAAAGCAATATGACAATGATGGAGCGTGTCATAATAAACGGAACGGTGGAAAGTTGCATGGCAATATATCTCGGAACGGCTATGGAAATGCCACAATAGGTAGGTATGGTGGCTGTTTTGAGGAAGATATAATGAGGTTTATGTGTGATAGAGCATATCATATCACGGGGTTTGGATGCACCGACGAAGTTTGCACCAACTCTCAAGGTGAGAAAGGGCAATGCACGGTACCGTAGAGGCTAGCAAATTGCGGAAGGGTAAGAGTGCGTATAATCCATGGACTCACATTAGTCATAAAGAACTCATATACTTATTGCAACAGTTTATTAGCCCTCGAAGCAAAGTACTACTATGCATGCTCCTAGGGGAAGGGTTGGTAGGAGTTAACCATCACGCGAACCCGACCTCCACTCATAAGGAAGGCAATCAAAGAACACCCAATGCTTCAAATTTGTCACACAACGTTCTCCATACGTGCATGCTACGGGACTTGCCAACTTTAACACAAGTATTTCTCAATTTCATAATTACCCAACTAGCATGACTCTAACATTACCACCTTTATATCTCAAAACAATTATCAAGTATAAAATTTATCATAGTGTTTAATGCACTCATATGAAAGTTTTTATTTTACCCAACTTGGATGCCCATCATATTAGGACTAATTTTATAACCAAAGAAAATTACCATGCTGTTCTAAAGACTCTCAAAATAATATAAGTGAAGCATGAGAGATCAATAATTTCTATAAAATAAAACCACCACTATGCTCTAAAAAGATATAAGTGAAGCACTAGAGCAAACGACAAACTACTCTGAAAGATATAAGTGAAGATCAATGAGTAGTTGAATAATTATGTAACTATGTGAAGACTCTCTAACATTTAAGAATTTCATATCTTGGTATTTTATTCAAACATCAAGCAAAACAAAATAAAATAAATGACGCTCCAAGCAAAACACTTATCATGTGGTGAATAAAAATATAGCTCCAGGTAAAGTTACCGATGAACGAAGACGAAAGAGGGGATGCCATCCGGGGCATCCCCAATCTTAGGCTCTTGGTTGTCCTTGAATATTACATTGGGGTGCCTTGGGCATCCCCAAGCTTAGGCTCTTGCCACTCCTTATTCCATAGTCCATCGAATCTTTACCCAAAACTTGAAAACTTCACAGCACAAAACTCAACAAAAAACTCGTAAGCTCCGTTAGTATAAGAAAATAAATCACCACTTTTGGTACTATTGTGTACCCATTCTAAATTCATATTGGTGTAATATCTACTGTATTCCAACTTATCTATGGCTCATACCCTCCGATATTACTCATAGATTCATCAAAATAAGAAAACAACACATAGAAAACAGAATGTGTCAAAAACAGAACAGTCTGTAGTAAGCTGTATCATTCGAATACTTCTGTAACTCCAAAAAATCTGAAATAAATTTGTGGACCTGAGGAATTTTTCTATTAATCATATTCAAAAAGAATAAACCTAAAATCACTCTCCAGTAACAAATGGCAGCTAATCTCGTGAGTGCAACAGTTTCTGTTTTTTACATCAAGATCGCATAGACTTCACCCATGTCTTCCCAAAGGTTCTACTTGGCACAAACACTAACTAAAACATAAAACCACATCTAAACAGAGGCTAGATTAATTATTTAGTACTAAACAGTATCAAAAGCAAAGAACAAAAATAAAATTGGGTTGCCTCCCAACAAGCTCTAACGTTTAACACCCCTAGCTAGGCATGATGATTTCAATGATGCTCACATAGAAGATAAGAATTGAAACATAAAGAGAGCATCATTAAGAATATGACTAGCACATTTAAGTCTAACCCACTTCCTATGCATAGGGATTTTGTGATCGAACAATTTATGGGGACAAGAATCAACTAGCACAGGAAAGCAAAACAAGCATAATTTTAAGATTTTAAGCACATAGTGAGGAAACTTGATATTATTGCAATTCCTACAAGCATATATTCCTCCCTCATCATAATTTTCAGTAGCATCATGAATAAATTCAACAATATAACCATCACCTAAAGCATTCTTTTCATGATCTACAAGCGTAGAAATTTTATTACTCTTCACATAAGCAAAATTCTTCTCATTCGGAATAGTGGGAGTATCATAAGAGACTCGAATACTATAAATTGTTTCCACATTAAAAGAGTAATGTTCAGAAAAAGGGTAATCATAATCATGACAAGTTTTATAAGTATAATCATCACTACTATTTATAGCATAAGTGTCATCACAATAATCATCATCATAAATAGGAGGCATGCTATCATCATAATAAATTTGCTCATCAAAACTTGGGAGGCTAAAAATATCGTCTTCATTAAACATAGCATCCCCAAGCTTGGGACAAACATTAATTATAGAAAATATATGATAAAACATGTCATTCTCGTCAAACATTGCATCCCCAAGCTTGGGCCTTTTCATATCATAAGGATAATCACTCTCATCATTAATAGTATGGATAGCACTAATACTATAGCAATTATCATCATCACAATGAGTAATAGGAGCAACATCATTTGGGAGGGATACCTTTCTACCTTTGCTTCTCCGTCTTTTCTTTTTCTTCTTCACATCATGTGTGGGTTTAACCCTCTTTTTTGAGCTCCTTATTAATGATATTGGTTGAATAGAAAGCTGCTCCTCGTTACCTGATTCATCATAAGAAATAATAGGAGGATATTGGGAAGTCTCTTCCCTTTCATTAGTATTCTCTTCATCTTCTATTTGTTTTCTGTTCTTTATGTAATTGGCAATATAAGGATTTTCAATGCAATTTACCGCGCAATACATAAAAATTTCTTCTAGACCAAAATCAAGAACTTTATCAAGGACAAATTATGGCATATCCTTAGTTATATGTTTCACTTCTTCATAACCCAAAAGCAAACTAAGTTCATTATGATGTGCAAGGGAAATCAAGTCATCACAATTTTGGGACATGATACGATCATGAAACAATTTGCATTGGATATTTAAATGACCACGTTCATTGCAAAGTTCACAAGGATGATTAAGAAAATTTAAATTTTTAGCACACACATATAGCCTTTCTTGCAACCATTTGGTTTCTAAATACTTATGCCTTTTGCAAAATCTATCTTCCCTATTTGGTGTGTACATGCAAACTCTATGCACTCCACAAAAATTGACATGCTTATAAGAGACCTTTTCATCATGACTAGTGCAATCATCATTAGTACTATGGATATTCAAAGAGTTCATACTAACAACATTGCAATCATGCTCATCATTCAAAGATTTAGTGGTGAACATTCTAATGCATTCTTCTTCTAACACTTTGGCACAATTATCGGAATCCTTATTTTCACGAAAGATATTAAAAAGATGAAGCATATGAGGCACCCTCAATTCCATTTTTTGTAGTTTTATTTTATAAACTAAACTAGTGATAAAACAAGAAACTAAAAGATTCGATTGCAAGATGTAAAGACATACCTTCAAGCACTCACCTCCCCGGCAACGACGCCAGAAAAGAGATTGATGTCTACTACACAACCTTCTTCTTGTAGACGTTGTTGGGCCTCCAAGTGCAGAGGTTTGTAGGACAGTAGCAAATTTCCCTCAAGTGGATGATCTAAGGTTTATCAATCCGTGGGAGGCATAGGATGAAAATGGTCTCTCTCAAACAACCCCGCAACCAAATAACAAAGAGTCTCTTGTGTCCCCAACACACCCAATACAATGGTGAATTGTATAGGTGCACTAGTTCGGTGAAGAGATGGTGATACAAGTGCAATATGGATGATAGATATAGGTTCTTGTAATCCTAAATTATAAAAACAGCAAGGTCTAATGATAAACGTGAGCGGAAACGGTATTGCAGTGCTAGGAAACAAGGCCTAAGGTTCATACTTTCACTAGTGCAAGTTCTCTCGACAATAATAACATAACTGGATCATATAACTATCCCTCAACATGCAACAAAGAGTCACTCCAAAGTCACTAATAGCGGAGAACAAACGAAGAGATTATTGTAGGGTATGAAACCACCTTAAAGTTATCCTTTCTGATTGATCTATTCAAGAGTCCGTGGTAAAATAACACGAAGCTATTCTTTCCGTTCGATCTATCATAGAGTTCATACTAGAATAACACCTTAAGACACAAATCAACCAAAACCCTAATGTCACCTAGATACTCCAATGTCACCTCAAGTACCCGTGGGCATGGTTATACGATATATATCACACAATCTCAGATTCATCTATTCAACCAACATAAAGTACTTCAAAGAGTGCCCCAAAGTTTCTATCAAAGAGTCAAGAAGAAAACGTGTGCCAACCCATATGCATAAGTTCACAAGGTCACTGAACCCGCAAGTTGATCACCAAAACGTACATCAAGTAGATCACGTGATGTCCCATTGTCACCACAGATAAGCATATGCAAGACATACATCAAGTGTTCTCAAATCCTTAAAGACTCAATCCGATAAGATAACTTCAAAGGGAAAACTCAATCCATTACAAGAGAGTAGAGGGGGAGAAACATCATAAGATCCAACTATAATAGCAAAGCTCGCAATACATCAAGATCGTGCCAAATCAAGAACACGTGAGAGAGAGAGATCAAACACATAGCTACTGGTACATACCCTCAGCCCCGAGGGTGAACTACTCCCTCCTCGTCATGGAGAGCGCCGGGATGATGAAGATGGCCACCGGTGAGGGATCCCCCCCTCCGGTAGGGTGCCGAAATAGGGTACCGATTAGTTTTTGGTGGCTACAGAGGCTTGCGACGGTGGAAGTCCCGATCTATGGTGCTCCTAGATGTTTTCGGGGTATATGGGTATATATAGGAGGAAGAAATAGGTCGGTGGAGCTGCGAGGGGCCCACGAGGGTGGGGGCGCGCCCAGGGGGGCAAGCGCGCCTCGCTGCCTCATGGCCTCCTCGCTTCTATCTTGACGTCCACTCCAAGTCCTCTGGATCACGTTTGCTCCAAAAATCACTCTCCTGAAGGTTTCATTCCGTTTGGATTCCGTTTGATATTCCTTTTCTGCGAAACACTGAAATAGGCAAAAAAAATAGCAATTCGGACTGGGCCTCCGGTTAATAGGTTAGTCCCAAAAACAGTATAAAAGTGTATAATAAATCCCATTAAACATCCAAAACAGATAATATAATAGCATGGAACAATAAAAAATTATAGATACGTTGGAGACGTATCAATGAGGTCATGGAGCATCAATTTTCGAAAGGATTTAAACCCGTAAACATCGAACAATATGATGGAATGACGTATCCGGTGTTCTGAATCGAAGATTTCCTTCTCCACATTCATATGGCCCGAGGAGATGATCTCCACGCCATTAAATATCTTCCTCTAAAGATGAAAGGACCAGCACGACATTGGGTAAACAACCTCCCAGAAAACTCCATTGGAACCTGGGAAGACTTGGAAGATGATTTTAGGGTTAACTTTCAGGGCACTTATGTCCAACCAACGGATGTTGACGACTTGAGTCACATAATTCAGCAGCCAGGCGAATCAGCTCGCAAGCTTTGGAATCGGTTCTTAACTAAAAAGAACCAGATCGTAGACTGTCCGGACGCTGAAGCCTTAGCGGCCTTTAAACATAGTGTCCGCGACGAATGGCTTGGCCGACACCTTGGGTAGGAAAAGCCGAAGACAATGGCAGCCTTAACAGCACTCATGACCCGCTTCTACGTGGGCGAAGAGAACTGGTTGGCTCGTAGAAGCAATAGCTCAGGCGACCCCGGCACCTCTGAAGTGCGGGACGGCAATGGTAAACCTTGACGCAATAAAAACAAATGTAGGAATAACAACAATGATGATGCAGACGATACGACAGTCAATGCCGGATTCAGCAGTCCTAAGTCCGATCAGCGAAAGAAACCTTTCAAAGGCAGCAAAGACGGGCAATCTAGCTTTGACAAAATCCTCGAGAGGCCCTGTCAGATTCATGGCACACCCGATAAGCCTGCAAATCATACCAACAGGAACTGTTGTGTTTTCAAACAGGCCGGTAAGTTAAATACCAAACATAGGGGAAAAGGGCCCCCAAGCAAAGACAATGATGAGCCCCGTCAGCCGAACACTGGGGGTCAGAAGCAATTTCCCCGCGAGGTGAAGACAGTGAACATGATATATGTCACTCATATACCCAAAAGGGAGCGCAAACGCGCACTACAGGACATCCATGCCATAGAGCCTGTCGCCCCCCAAGTTTAACCCATGGTCAGCATTTTCGATCACCTTTGATCGCAGGGACCACCCAACCAATATCCGTTATGGGGGTTCGGCCGCCCTGATTCTTTATCCAATCATTGACGGATACCACCTCACTAGATTCCTTATGGACGGAGGAAGCAGTCTAAACTTGATCTATCAAGATACTGTCCGTAAGATGTGGATCGACCCATCACGAATCAAGCCTAGTAACACTACCTTTAAAGGCGTGATACCAGGAGTGGAGGCCCGCTGTACGGGCTCAATCACACTGGAGGTAGTATTCGGCTCCCCAGATAACTTTCTTAGCGAAGAGTTAAACTTCGACATCGTCCCTTTCCGCAGTGGTTACCATGCACTGCTCGGACGAACTGCTTTCACCCGCTTTAACATAGTCCCGCACTATGCTTACTTTAAGCTCAAAATGCCTGGACCTCGTGGCGTTATTACAGTCAATGGTAATATGGAGCGCTCACTCTATACTGAAGAACACACCGCGGCCCTTACAGCCGAAGTGTATAGCAGCCTGATCAAGCCGAACAGTTCACCGGCCAATAAAGCCTACGACGTATCCAAACGAGTCTGGTCCGTGCATAATAGCGATAAATCAATGGAACCGGACATTGATTACTAGTTCGGCCTCCGCCGACCACTCTATTAGGTTGCGGCTTATGTACCACGCGTACATAATTACGCACTAAAAATACCTTCGACGACGCTGGAGGCACACTGCATTATAGGTCCACTACACGGCTTGACCATAGTTGGACCGCATATATCCTTTTCCTTTTAACGCAGGTTCATCCAGAGCCCTACTTGCAAGATGGTTGTCACAGGAGATCCTTTTAAGGCTGGTGCATTTCGAACCATCAAATACTCCTCTCAAAAGACTCACTAGTAAGGAGAAAAGGAACAGACGTGCGGCAGGGCATCGTTGGAGATTCTTTTCCGAACTATGATTTTTAGGCCCTATGTTAGATTTTCCCTTATGTAAAATCTTTCCTTTTTTCTTTGAGCATGTAATATGACCCTAATATTAAACGACATTGTCTGTCATCGACATATCAATAAAGATATAAAGGGCACAGATGATTATCAACTTCTTGGTTGGGTTTTGGATTTTTTTCCTTGTCATCTGCGCTCCCCCTTATGTTCGGCTGGCATACGTGGCTCGACACGGTCTTCAGACCAGGGGCTGTATTCGGCCTCACAAAATTCTTAAGTCCAAACACCTATAGGGAATTCTTTGGCGTCCTGGATATGGCATTATATGCATCAGCTCTGAATCATGTCTTTGGTCTATAGTTGGGTTGCGCAGCTCCTGTGTTTGCCACCTTACGTTCCGCAAGTTCGGCTAAGGTAGTAAAGGGATAACTACTGTGATTATATTTCCGGTTCGTCCGATTAAGTACCTCAGTAGAGAAAGCTGAAAACTGACTGTCATGATAGGCGAGAGTAGGTCAGTAATCCAGTGACTTAGTGTTATACTGCGAATCGTTCACGATTTATGCCGTGTTATACGAGGGGTTGGGTTTTTTGACCAGCCGCATTGCAAAGGCGCCACACTCCGGATTGCTGATCACACAATAAGGGGCTAGTGCTTAGCGCCACCAATGGACTCTTATGACTAAATGAAAGTACTAAAGCCGCATAGTCCGATTTCCTAGTTCACCTTGCAAGATGCCTCCTACATCGGACCAAGATGTTGGATAAAGTGCGGTCATGCGTTCCCGAACACCCCTGTAATATCTACGTGGGGGCTGAAGCCGACGACTGGTAAACTTTCAGACATATAAACAGCAAAATAGGAGGATAAACAAATAATAAAGCATAATCATAAATATCATACACCATGAGCTCGTTACATGACTCTTACAAACTAGACTCAACTACTCAAAGTTGACGTCCTTCGAACACTGGCCCTCCACAATGCGAGCTCCCTCGAGGACCTCATCAAAGTACTTCTTCGGCCGCCGGTGCTCTTTCCCTTCAGGCGGCCCTGCGGTAGCAATTTCGGTGGCATTCATCTTTGCCCATTGCACCTTGACACAGGCAAAGGCCATCCGGGCACCTTCAATGCAGGACGACCGCTTGAGGGAATCGATCTGAGGAAGCGCCTCCACTAGCCTCTTAATGAGTCCGAAGTGACTATTAGGGATGGAGTTGGCCAGCCACAAGCGGATTATAACATCCTTCATGGCCAGTCCGGCCACCCTGTGCAGCTCGGACAGTCGCTTCAGCTGGTCGCTTAGGGGCACGGGAAGTTCCAGCGCAAGGTACTGTGACCAGAATAATTTCTCTGTCGAGCTCCCCTCTTCGGCTCGGAAGAATGCGGTGGCATCCGCAATACTCCCTGACAGATCAGCAAAGGCGCCTGGAGAACTCCAAACTCTAGTCAATACAATATATCTCTTACTACTATATCTACTCTACATGATAAAGGCCTTACCAGCCGCAATCTGCTTCGCCTCTTCTATCTCCTAGCGATCGCCCTGGGCATCAACCCGGGCCTCCTTCAGGTTCTCAAGAGCTTTGGTGAGTCCTGCTCCGAACTCTTCTGCTCCAAGGACTCGCACCTTGCGATGGCGTCCTTGAGCTCCTGCTCTACTTCCCCCAGCCGTGCCTCGTGTTTTCGGCGGGTGGTTTGGTCTTCCTCTAGAGCCTTGGCCGCCTTGTCCATGGCCACCTTGCTCTCCTTTGCCTCCTTCTTGGCTTTGGCAAGGGCGCTCTTGAGGGACTCGACCTCGGCTGCGCCAACTGCGAGTATATTCATAACATTCTTAGTCAGTTTCAAACAGACTACACACGAATATTTTTTCGGATATACTGAAATACTGCATACCTATGGTTTCGTCGAATCGCTTGTTGGTACGGTCGAGTTCCTCATCAGATAGCCGAAGCTTCCGATGAGCTCGGCAATTTTTGCGGCCTGGGCAGTAGCCGCTAGCTTCGAAGCCTATCAAATACAAAATAAAATGCATTATATACTTGTTGATGATCCTCTGTTCGGATTGTTCTAATCCGGACAGAGTCTCAGGGGCTACTGTCTACACATGGGCTTCGCCTCACACACACACACACACAGACACACACACACACACACATATATATATAATACTCATGAAGAATATTACGCCACTTACATCGAAGCCTGTCAGTAGGCTGTGGAAGGCTTCGGTCAGTCTGCTCTTCACAGACTGAACCTTCTCCATAGCCGCACCCATAAGGGTGCGGTGTTCCTCTACGATGGAGGCATGTTCCAGTGCCTCCCACATAGTGTCAGCGGCCTCCAGAATTACAGAGGCCGCCGACAGAGCTCCTACTCCTCCACCCTCCTTCGAAGGGGGATGTTGATCCGAACTCAGTGCCGTACTGGTCTTCGGGATGGTGTTCGGCAAGGACTCGGACTGCCGAAGCCCTCCACCCTCGACGATTGTGGGGGTTGCCATGCCCCGCTCTGCAACGTCCGAGGTGTTGTCCTTGGGCACCTTCCGGACTGTCTCGTCCGCTCCTCCCTGGCAGGAGATGGCCTTTGGGATCACACCTCAGTGTCCTTCATGGCAGGGGGAGAGAGGGCGCGAGATGGGCTGTCACTCTCTGCCTCCCCAGGGGATAAAGAGTTCCCCGTCGAAGAAGAGGGGATCGGAATCTCGCGCGGAGGGCTAAAAAGCATAAAGGAAGTTGAGCATGACGAAGGCAGATTAAAGAGATAATTGAACGAGTGAGTTTCTAATACTTACGTTTCGGCCAGGGGCTTCTCCCTTTGGACCCGCGCCAGGCTGTGTTCGGACTCTGAGCCCGAACTGTCTGAGAGGACCACCCGCCCTTTCTTCGGCGTCGCCCCCTCTAGGTTCCCGGAGGCTATCCTTTTCCCCTCCTCATCTTGAGGAGGGAGTCACTCTCCGCTTCTTCATCATCATCCTCCCCCTCTTCTTCGTCCTCGTTTTCCTCGTGGGAGGAGACGGGCTTGGTCTCTCCGAACATAGCTGCCGGAGGGCCTTTGCAGCGGGGCCCGTTCTTGGGCCCCTTGCTCTTCTTCTTGGCCTTCTTCTCCAGCGGCTGATAAGGTGCCGGAACCAGCATATCCTCAGTTGAGGAGTGACTGGGTTTTCAGGTAGTGGAGCCGGACACTTGATCCGCTCCGACTTCTTGATCCAACCCTGCAACGAAAGACGAGTTGATGAGTTCGGCATAGACCGAATATATATATATATAACTAGATATGTCTTTGGAGATATTGAATACTACTGGAGAGGCCGGATACACGACGTTGATGCCGATGTCTTCGGTCTTCATGGGCCAGCTGCTCTTCTGTGCCTTGAAAAGCAGTTTCCACATTCCCTTGTGCGTGGTGCCGAGGAAGTACTGTAGCCTCCGCGAATCCTCTGTCTTGAATTCCCACATGGGGGAAGTCCGGCGTTGGCAGGGGAGAATGCGGTGGAAGAGCATGATCTGGACCATGTTGGTTAGACCAACGTTCTTCCCTAGCACGTTGGTAATGCGCGTCTGCAGCGCCAACACCTCCGTCTGGGACCCCCAGTCGAGGCCCTTCGTGTTCTAGGAGGTGAGGCTCATGGGGGGTCCGGATCTGAACTTCAGAATGGCCGCCCACTTAGTGCGGCGCTGCTCGGTTATATAGAACCACTCCTGTTGCAGTCGGCCCTTTGGCCATGTGGTGTTCGGCAGCTTGCTAATCATAGCTCCGCCAAAGTCTGCATTCTGCCCGTCGACCACCTTCGGCTTCACATTGAAGACCTTGAGCAATAGGCTGAAGTGTGGGTGGACGCGGAGGAGAGCCTCACACACGACTATGAATGCTGATATGTGGAGGAATGAGGTCGGGGCTAGATCGTGGAAATCTAGCCCGTAGTAGTACATGAGTCCGGGGACGAACAGGTGCAGTGGAAAACCTAACCCTCTAAGGAAGTGGGGAAGGAAGACGACCCATTCGCCGGGCTCCGGAGTGGGAATGACTTGAGCTTCAGGGGGAAGCCGATGCTTGATATCGTCGGCGAGGTACCCCGCACTCCGGAGATCTGTTATATCCTTCTCCATCACAAAGGAGGCCTCCCTTTTGCCTTTGGAGCCAGCTCTGGCCATGGTCGGAATAGGTTTTGGTGGCAGCGAGAAAGACGAAGACTTTGCGGGCGCAGAGAGCTTGGGAGATTGGAAGGCCGAGGAGATGTGAAGGCGTGGGGAGGAAAGTGGGGGTCCCTTGCCCTCTAATACGAAGTAAAAAATGCTAACCGCCCCCACACGTGCCTTGAATCTCGCCTATTCCCAATGAAGGCGTGCGCCGCAAACGGTTGGATTACCCAAATATCATTGATATGCAATCCCGTATTAAGTGGCGTGATCTCTGTTTTGACAGGACGTTACAATGAGGGGTGGCCTCGAAACATGGAGCGCGGGGTGTGAAAATGGTTCAAAACACCGAAGGGTCAAGTTTGACGCTTCATCGAAAAAGTTGTCAGTAAAAGACACTATTCTTATTTTTATATATATCCTGCCTTCGCGGCTAAGCGTTGTGTTTATTATGGAAAGCCGGATACAATTCTTTTACAGAGGAAAGCCGATGTGTATTCTTTAAGGAACCAGCCTTGCAATGCTGAAGACAATTTGAGCACCGAATATATCATCATTGAAGACTAGTTCAGGGGCTACCGTGGGAGTCCTGGATTAGGTGGTCCTCGTGCGTTCGGTCTATTGATGTGGGCCGGACTGATGGGCCGTCAAGATACAAGATGTAAGATTATCTCTCGTGTCCGGTGGAGACTCTCACATGCATGGATGGCAAGTTTAGGTGTCCGGATATGTTATTCCTTTCTGTAAAGCCAACTTTGTACAACGCTAAGCCTCTTCGGTGTCAATATAAACCGGAGAGTTAGATCGGAGGCAGACTCACAACATTGCTAGCCTTTTAGGGTTAGCCGAATCGATCTCGAGGTAGATCTACTCTTGTAACCCCTATACCCTCAAATATAATCAAGCAGGAGTAGGGTTTTACCTCCATCAATAGGGCCCAAACCTGGGTAAACACTGTGTCCCTTCTCCATAGTTGCCATTGATCCTCAGACACACAGCTTGCCCCCCCCCTACCCAAGATCTGCCGGTTTTGACACCGATAATGATGTCTCTATTTCTGATGCGTAAACTCAATCTGGCAATGAACATTTAGCTAGTGATAATGAAAAATAAAATGATGATGTTCATGAAGACACTCAACCAGACAATGATAAGGAACAAAATAATGATGTTGAAATAGAACCTACTGTTGATCTTGATAACCCACAACCTAAAACTAAAAGATATGATAAAAGAGACTTTGTTTCTAGGAAACATGGAAGAGAAAGAGAACCATGGGTTCAGAAACCCATACCCTTTCCACCTAAATCAATTAAGAAAACAGATGAAGAAGAATTTGAACGCTTTGCTGAAATGCTTAGGGCAGTCTTTTTGCGCACTCGCTTGACTGATATCTTAAAGATGGCCCCTTATGCAAAATACATGAAAGACATCATCACTAATAAAAGAAAGATACCTGAAGCTAAAATATCCACCATGCTTGCTAATTATTCTTTTAAGGATGGAGTGCCTAAAAAACCTGGAGATCCAGGAATAGCAACTATACCTTGCTCCATCAAAAGAAATTATGTTAAAACTGCTTTATGTGATTTAGGAGCTGGTGTTAGTGTTATGCCTTTCTCTTTGAATAACAGACTTGATTTGAATAAACTCACACCTACTGAAATATCTGTTGCAAATGGCTGAGAAATCAACTGCCGCACTTATCGGTGTTTGTGAGGATGTGCCCGTTGTTGTTGTTGCAAATGTTACTATCTTAACAGACTTTGTTATACTTGAGATGCCCGAGGACGACAGTATGTCGATTATCCTTGGTAGACCCTTTTTGAATACGTAGGGGATGTTATTGATTGCAATAAAAGAAAGGTCATTTTTCATATCAATGGTAATGGGCATACGGAAAAAAATTCCAAGTGACTGATATTAATGTTATTGAGAAATCCCTAACACTCACTATTGGAAGTTTTCAACTACCTCTACCTACTGCCAAAAACAAATATGAAATGCTTATTGTTGGGGACATGCATATCCCCGTTGAGGTAACTTAGTGTTTTATGAAAGTTCTTCGGTTTCATGCTAATCAAAGGTGGTTGTTAATAAGACTTGATCAACCTTATTAATGGATCATTTTTGAGAGGTATGAAGTTGATGAATTTAGTAGACACAACCTTATGCTCCTAACTTTTGTTTTCTGTTCTTCTTAGTTAAATAAAATAAAATGCCATGTGTTTGTTTGTTTTCTGAATTTCCAGTGAAATAAAAAATGACCCAAAAATAAAAGTTCTCAAAATGCTATGAAAATTCAATACGACTATTTTTGAATATTTCTTAATTTTCGGTGCAAATAACTTCAGAGGGGGTGCACCTGGTGACCACAAGACACCAAGGCGCGCCAGCAACCCCAGGCGCGGCCTGGTGGGTTGTGGTCCCCACGTGGGTCCCCTCACTTATCTCTTCAGCCCATTCCTTCTCCTACCTCCAGAAAAAAATCACCATAGCTCTCTCTCTCTCTCTCATGTTCTTGCTCTCAAACCCACGGATTTTGATCTCTTTGCTCGAAGCTCCATTTTTGAAACTGTTATGGGGGATTGTTACTTGGTATGTGACTCCTCCATTGTTCCAATTAGTTTTTTCTTTAGTGGTTTACATTTTGAATAATTAGCTACTCTTGGTGCTGCTGTAGATGAGCTTGCATGTTGGAATTCATAGAGTTCTAAGTAGTTTGAATGCTTAATATAGCCTCTATGCATCCTTATGAGTAGTTGCTATCAATCTTGTGAAGTTTTGTTGACAAAAATTGTGTGGACTAATTCTTTTTGGATTTTTATCTATAGGAATAAAATGAGTTTCTTTAGGAAGTTTGCCCCCAAGAAGAATGCTAAAGGAGTCATTGGGGAATCCACGGACACTGACCTCAACACTCCGAGAAGAGCGGAGGTGCCAAATTCATCACGGCTGAGTGTGATCAATACCACCTCCTTACAAATTCCTTTGTGCAAAATTTCCATTTTCTAAGTAGGAATAATCCTCCTGAGGTGTAGTTTAATTTATATGCTGAAACCCGTTAGATACCACCTACTGACTTTTGTGATACATGCTTGATCCCTTCTGATGGGGATATAAGAGAGCCTAGAGCTGTAGAGTTTGAGGACTTTTGTCATACTCTGTCATTGGGAGATGAGAGAGGCGAATCGAGTGTCACTGCCACTAGTTTGCAGTTTCCTTCTATGCATTACTTTGCTCTATTCATCGCTAAGTGTTTAACTTCTAGAGAGAAGGTCGGTGCACTCCGTGCTCCGGACTTAACCATTTTACGCCGTGCACTACACAATGACCACACATATAGTTTAGGGGCTATTATTGCACACCGTCTGCATCTTAATAGAAACAAGGGCAAAATTCATGGTGGTATTTACGATACTCGCTTAGTGAGTCACTTTAACGTTCAGATACGCCAACATGATTATCCATTGATCTGAGTCTACCTAGATGACCAGGCGATGGTGGCTCAACATTTTACTGATAATGCTGACTCTCTTCATAATATTCTTTATAACTTGGTTTTCAGTGTGGATTCCCGTGACGTTATCTTGTTGCCTGCACCTACTTTGTTTGATTCTATTGCCAGGGCGGATACAGGATCATGCCTGAGGACATTATATCTTATCAGAACAACCAGGCAGCGGCTGAGGAGGAACCTTAGGAGTGGGACGCTCAGGTACTCGCACCGCAGTACTTCAACATGGGACCAGAGGGCTACTACGAGTGGTGATTACCAAGCTAGGCCAAAAGACTAAGCTTGGGGGAGTACGTATTTCCACTGACATTACATTCACGTTCACACATTTCATTCTAGTTGTCGGTGTTCACACTTTTTCGTTGTATTATCCATGCTAAATTTATTTTCTCGCTTTCTTCTGGGGTGTTTGAAAAACTTTGAGAAATTCCAAAAAAATGTTCCTTATTTCTTTTTGGTTTTTCTTTCCAGTTTAATTAGTTGTAGTAAAAGAAAACCCCAAAAGATTTCTCAATTCTTCTTTTGTTTGTTGGGAGCTTTCCCGTGTAAATAGTTTTTTTTTCATTTTTTTGTTTTCATTTCTTTAATTTGTTTCCTTCAAGAAAAACTAAAAACTCCAAAAATATTTCAGTGTGTTCTTCTGAATTTCTTTTCTTTTGTTGAGTCTTACCGAGGAGAGGACCATGATGACAATGTTGAGTGGCTCTCATATGCATTACTGTTGATCTAACAAAGAGGCCATATTACCTTGTCTTCTCCCTTTGAATAAAATGTTTGCAGATTCCAGCTTAGTCCATGGCACTCTTGCACTATTATCATTTTCATATTATTCAGTCGTGCAAGTGAAAGGCAATAATGATGATATTTGATGAAGTGACCGTGGTAGAGAGAAACAGGTATGATCTCAACTTGTTCTGTTTTTGTCAATATGTTTAACCTAGTATTCATGATTTAGCATATTATGATCAAACATGTTTGCAATGAAAATTAGAGAATATAGTTCCTCATGCCATGCTTAAGTAGCTAGGAGTGGATAATGATTTATCTTGGATATCAACATTCATTAAAATGATTGTGATGTCATATGATGATATGGTAACCTCCTATGAATGTTTCAAGTGGCTTGACTTGGCACATGTTCATGCATGTAGTTGAAACAAAACCAACATAGCCTCTATGATATTTATGTTCATGGTGTTCATATCCTACTCATGCTAGTATTCAATGTTTATTATGCATAATGCATGTTCATGACCATTTCCGCTCTCTAGCTGGCCACTTCTCAACCTATTTGCTAGCCTTCGCGTGTACTAAGAGAAATTACTGCTTGTGCATTAAAATCCTAAAACCTAAAGTTATTCCACATGAGTCCACCATATCTACCTATATGCGGTATTACCCTGTCGTTCTAAGTAAATTTGCATGTGCCACCTCTAAAATTTCAAATGAACATCTGTATTTGTGTGCCTGGATTGTTCATAGAGCAACAAGGAGTAGTCAGTATCTTCCATGCTAAGCGGGTTATTCTCATGATGAGTGTTTATTCACTCATCCTTGCACGAGAGGGGCGGTAATAGGGATTCCCAGTCCCGAAATAAAAAATTGCAAATAATTAAACAAAACTCCCCCAGGATTGTTGGTGGTATGGACGGTACCTGTGGATTTGGCTAGCCGTGGAGTGTGTTTGTTGGTGGAGGGGGAGTAAACCTTTACTGTTATCGCCTGGGAACCACCACTAATTGCTCTAGCATGGAATATATTTATAACTCTTGGTCGTGACATCAACATGAAGGGTGCATTTCCCAAAATTTCATTTATCTCTGTTTTAAGCTTTGAGCTCTGGCACCTCTGCAATTCCCTGCTTCCCTCTTTGAAGGGACTATCTATTTAATTTTATGTCGTGTCATCACCTTCTCAAATAAGCGCCAGATCTGATAACACTATTGTCATCCTCAGGCATTGTGTATAGTTAATGTTGAATGCATCATGACTGGATCTTTTCTACCATGAATTACAATGTTTAGTCACTTCTTGAACTTTGGAGGTGCTCTGCATTTATGTTTTGCGGTCTCAGAAAGGGCTAGCGAGATACCACTATTGTCATATTATATCATGCCTGTTTTGACTAAGTCGTGCCATTTGAGATATCTTATTATTGCTCGCTAGTTTCTTATGCTATTGATATGAGTTAATATAATTTTAAGAGTTATTGTTGACATGGTTAGTCATGATCTTTGCTGAAAATCTGGGTGTTACTTAAGCTTATTTATGTAAATAAGAACAAAAGAGTTCGTAAAAGTTTTTCTTTTTCACTTTCAGTTTATCAACTGAATTGCTTGAGGACAAGCAAAGGTTTAAGCTTGGGGGAGTTGATACGTCTCTGTCGTATCTACTTTTCATAATGCTTTTGCTCTTGTTTTGGACTCTAATTTGCATGATTTGAATGAAACTAACCTGGACTGAGGTTGTTTTCAACAGAACTACCGTGGTGTTGTTTTTGTGCAGAAATAAAAGTTCTCGGAATGGAACGAAACTTTTTGGAGAACTATTTTACAATAAAAGAAAATTATTGGAGCCAAGAACCACTAGAGGGGCCCCCCTGGTTGAGCACAACCCACCAGGGCGTGCCCCCCTCCAAGCGTGCCCACATGGGTTGGTGGCCCCGCAGACCCTAACTCCGATGCTATAAAATCCTATTTTCAGAGAAAATAATCAGGGGGAAGTTTCATCGCATTTCACATTATAGAGCCGCCTCCTGTTCTTCATCGGGTGTAGCAACCAGACCTCAAACAGTCAAGTCTCTGTACATCAGTGTCATCCCTGGATCGGTAATGCTGACGCGCACAATACTCGAGGAATTATAACAAAGTTTCAATTACACACTTATTACATCGAGTCCTCATAAAGAGTATGATTACAAAAACTATCATGGCTGAAGGCCATCTAAACTAGATAACTGCGGAAGCTTCGAAGGTAAATGAGTCCATCAACTCCAACGGCATAGCTAAGTGTAAAACAATGACCTATCACACCTTATTTGTCGTCTAAGTAGTCTGCAACATAAGACGTTGCAACCCTAAACGGGTCAGCACATGGAATATGCTGGCATAGTTACACTGTAAAGCAATAAAATGCAAGAACTATACCTACGTGCAATATTTGGCTGTTGGAGGCTGTAAGTTTCATGGTTTTGCATAAAACTAGTTTTTCCCTACAACAAAGGAATACAATTCATTTAACTACTCCCAAGTTGCCCATTATTTCATAAGGTAACCCCAACTCAAATCCCAATTAATAGTAGCATCATTAACCCAAATCAATTTAATCATAGTAACGTGATGAGATCACATCAATAGATTCAAGTACTAGATACTCAAGACATCCATAACCGGGGATACGGCTAACCATGATTAGTTTATACACTCTGCAGAGGTTTGCGCACTTTTCCCCACAAGACTCGACCGCATCCATGATCGGATGATCGAGACATAGCCTTTCTGAAGCATTAACTCTCTCCTCCGGGTAGACAGTACCACCTACATCCCTCTACATCTGCTAGACTACCACTGAAAGAGGTCACACAACTTACTCAACTATGCCAGAGCCCATAATGGCTTGTGGCTGCACACGGAAGTTTCTAGCATGAATAATCTTATGATCCCTTTGAGCCTGGGTGGCATTCCATAGGATAATCACATGGGTACTCCAGGATTTCCGAAAATAGGCAACACTGGGTTCCCCAGGTGCCTCAACCAATCCACCCAGATGTATATTAAAGTTGCCACCTTAATGTTATCCATGATTAAATAACTCTCAAACTTCCATGTGTGAATCATGATCCAATCCCCGTCTATGAGCATGGCTAAGCAATAATAAGCATAACGTATATTCCCGGGGTGATCAATAGCTATTAGGTTCCTACCTCAAGCACTACAACCAAAACCACATGTTACCAATCCTACTCATGCAAATATTTGGGGGCAATACTAATGCATAGTAAAAACTGGGTATAAAAGAGTATGATCAAAGTGTAACTTGCCTTGCTGACAATCTACAAACTCTAGAGATGCGTAGTAACAAGCTTCGCACTCCGGGTAATCTAGCATAGACAAACAATAGCATACATAAGCAATCACTCAATCGAAACACGAGAAAAATCGAGAAAAGATCCAAATCAAACACGAATCAAGCAACGGCTTAAACTAACAAGAGTCAAAACCTAACAACATTATTAACATGTGAATTAAATCTTAACAGTAGGTACAAGTGACTAGCTACGATTTGCAAAAAGATTCAACTCAAACGAAGCAACGAAACTCAAAATACGAAAGAAACAAGATCGTTTACTAATATAGACTAAACTTAATTTTTACAGTACCAAAATCATGTTCAAGTTGGTTTACCGGAAAGGACAGAACGAAACGAAGATTTTGGCGATGGTTTCATCTAATTTGGATAAACGAGTAAAAAGTTATGCTAGTTTAAAGATCAAGGGCTAAATCGCGATAACAATAATCGCGGATAAGTCCCTGGACGAAAATAAACTAAAAAGAAAAAGACTATCGAACGAACGTTCGCTGTCTGAACTAATCTGACGAAAAATGTTCGTTAAAACGAACGAATGGACGAACGTCCGCTAATTAAAATAAACCGAATGAAGAACCGATCTAATCAATAGAACCACGAAAACAAAAAAAAAACGGGCAGTTTGGTTCATACCGGTTCGAGAAAACCGGCGGCGGCGGCGGTGTCAACGGCTGCGGCGGCGTTGGCGAACGACGACGCGGTGGCAGCGGCGTGGGGCGGCGCGATGCGGGGCAGCGGCGATGGGCGGCGGCGGCGCTGGCGAGGGCGGGCGGCGATGGCGACTTGGGGCTCCAGGGGGCCCCGGGTCGACTTATAAGGGGAGGGGAGGCGGCGGCGCAGCTTGCGGGAAGGGCAGTCGGGTCGGAGTCGGAGAAGGATTCCGGCTCGGCAGGCCGACGAAGTCGGTGGCGGCGGCGCGGGGCGGCCTGGCTCGGCGCGGAGTCGGAGAAGCGTTTTTTTAAATAATTTCTGCCGAAGAAAAATTCCTAATAAAATATAAAAAATTCTAAAAATGCCAAAAACAATTTCCACCGTCTAAATAAAATATTTAGAACAAAGTGAACATTTTTCTGGCCTAAGAATGCAATTTTCAAAAATGCATATTTTTCTAATTCAAATAAAATAGCAATTAAAATACAAATAAATTATAATTTGATTTTAAAATTCTTTCTCCAATATTTCTCTTAATTTGAAGAAGTCATATTATCTTCTCTCATTTATTTTTAATATTGGAAATTATTGGAGAGAAAAATAATAAAATCAAATTGATCCTTTCTTCAAATTTGAACTAAATTCAAATATGATTTTTTGTGAAACCTCCAACTCTCTCCTTGGGTCCTTGAGTTGCTTAAGGTTTCTAGGATCTCAACCAAATGCAAAAATAAATATGATATGCATATGATGATCTATGTATAACATCCAAATTGAAAATTGGGATGTTACAAACCTACCCTCCCTAAAGATGAATCTCGCCCTCGAGATTCGGGTTGGTCAACAAAAAGGTTAGGGTGGTCTCTATGGAGGTCTTCTTCTCACTCCCAGGTGGCTTCCTCCTCGGTATGGTGGCTCCACTGAACTTTTCAAAACTTGATAACCTTGCTGCGAGTAAATCGGCTGGAAAACTAGAGAATCTTGACTATCTTCTTTTCATAAGTCAAATCACTGTCTAACTGAATTGCTTCTAGTGGCACTGTATCTCTCAGAGGAATATCGGCCATCGCTGTGTGGCACTTCTTCAATTGGGAAACATGAAACACATCGTGAACTCCTGACAATCCTTCTAGCAATTCCAGCTTGTAGGTAACTTCTCCCATGCGTTCCAAAACTCTATATGGTCCCACAAAACATGGTGCTAGCTTTCCCTTGACTCCAAAACACTTAACTCCTTGAAGCGGGGACACCCGAAAATATGCTCTGTCTCTGACTTCGTAAACTATCTCCTTCGTTTAGTATTCGCATAACTCTTCTACCTGGACTGGGCTACCTTGAGTCTGTCTCGAATCAACTTAACCTTCTCTTCAGAGTCTTTTATTAAATCTAGTCTGAACAAGTTTTGATCTCCAACTTCATCCCATGATAGCGGTGTCCTGCACCTCCTTCCGTACAAAGCTTCGAAAGGGGCCATCTTCAAACTGACTTGATAACTGTTGTTATAAGAGAACTCTGTATACGGTAAATTGTCGTCCCAACTATATCCATAATCTAGCGCACAAGCTCTCAACATGTCCTCCAGAATCTGATTGACTCTCTCGGTCTGTCCATCTGTCTGTGGATGAAAGGTTGTACTAAACTCTAGCCTGGTACCCAAAGTTTCATGCAACTAATTCCAAAACTTTGAAGTGAACTGGGTTCCTCTATCTAATACAATGGTCCTTGGAACTCCGTGCAGACATACGATCCTGGTCATATATACCTTTGCCAAATTAGCACTTGTATAAGTGGTCTTCACAGGGATGAAATGAGCTACTTTCGTCAAACGATTGACTACAACCCAGATAGAGTCATAACCTGAACGAGTCCTGGGTAATCCAGTGATAAAATCAATGCCAAGTTTGTCCCACTTCCATTCGGGTATCGGCAATGGCTGTAGCAATACAGCAGGCTTCTGATGCTCTGCCTTAACTCTCTGACAAACATCACATACTGCTACATACTCGGCTATGTCCTTCTTCATTCCTGTCCACCAGAAACTTTCCTTCAAATCCAGATACATCTTAGTGTTTCCTGGGTGAATTGAATATGGCAAATCATGGGCCTCCTGTAGAATCAACTTCCTGATCTCGGGGTCATTAGGCACATAAACGCGATCCTCAAACCATAAAGTATCATGCTCATCCTCACGAAATCCTTTAGCCTTTCCTTTGCTCATCCTTTCCTTTATCTCGGCAATCTCCTTATCAGTCTTCTGGGCTTCTCTGATCTTACCCAAAAGACTGGGCTTAATTTCCATTGCTGCAACATAACCTCTCGGAACTATCTCCAAACGTAGCTCTCGAAGATCATCTGCTAACTCCTTAGGTAATTCTCCGGTCATGAGAGTGTTAACATAACTCTTGTGGCTCAATGCATCTGCTACGACATTGGCCTTTCCGGATGATAGTGCAATTTCATATCATAATCCTTGATGAGCTCCAACCATCTCCTTTGCCCGAGGTTTAACTCCTTCTGCATGAAGATATATTTCAAACTCTTATGATCCGTGTATACCTCACAATGGTTTCCAATGAGAAAATGTCTCCTTGTCTTCAACGCATGCACTACGGCTGCTAACTCCAAATCATGGGTAGCATAATTCAGCTCATGAGCTTTAAGCTGTCGTGAGGCATATGATACAACTCTCCCTTCATGCATAAGCACAACTCCAAGTCCTCGTCGTGAAGCGTCGCAATACACTTGATAATCCTTGCGTTGGTCTCGGAGAATCAGCACTAGGGCTGTAATCAAACGTTTCTTCAATTCTTGGAAACTAGCTTCACATTCCTCGGTCCATTTAAACTTGGTGTCCTTCTTCAATAACTCTGTCATGGACTTTGCAATCCTGGAGAAATTCTCAATGAACCTCCGATAATAGCCTGTGGGTCCAAGAAAACTTCTGATCTATCCAACTGATGTGGGTGCCACCCATTTAGTCATAGAAGCAACCTTGGTAGGGTCTACTGCTATTCCTTCTCCGGATATAACATGTCTGAGAAATCCAACTTCCTTTAGCCAAAGCTCACATTTGCTGAACTTGGCATACAACTGATGTTCTCTGAGCTTCTCGAGAACCAAACGCAAATGCTCCTTATGTTCCTCTTCATTCTTCGAGTAGACCAATATATCATCAATGAATAACACAACGAACTTATCCAAAAACTCCATAAACACTGTGTTCATCATGTTCATGAAATAGGCAGGCGCGTTAGTCATACCAAATGACATAACGGTATACTCATATAGCCCGTACCTTGTGGTAAAGGTTGTCTTAGGTATATCCTTCTCTCGCATCTTCAACTGGTGATAACCTAATCAAAGATCAATCTTAGAGAAAACTTTCGCTCCTTGCAACTTGTCAAACAAATCATTGATCATCGGCAGAGGGTATTTGTTCTTGATCGTCACCTTGTTAAATGCACGATAATCAACAACCATCCTTAAAGATCCGCCCTTCTTCTCCACTAGAAGCACTGGGCTCCCCAAGGTGATGAACTTGGTCGAATGTAACCTTTATCTAGTAGCTCCTTAACCTACTTCTTAATTTCCTCAAAATCTTGTGCGGGCATCCGGTATGGTCTCTTTGATATTGGTCTGGTTCCTGGCAATAGCTCAATCAAAAACTCAATGTCTCGATCCGGTGGCATGCCTGGTAACTCCTTTGGAAATACGTCGGGGTAATCCTTCACCACTGGTACTTCCTCCTGTACAACTCCTGATAAGGAATTCACTTGAGTCCTCTTCGGCACATGCCAGGATACATACTTAATCCTCTTTCCTTCTGGGGTGATGAGAAATATCGACTTACTAGCACAATCAATGTTTCCTCCATACTTCGATAACCAATCCATACCTAGTATTATATCCAATCCTTGTGACTCCAAAATTATTAGGTCAGAGGGAAACACATGGCTACCAATAGTTAAGGGTAACCGATCACTCCATCGGCTGGCCATATACTCTACTCCTGGCGAGCTTACTAGCATGGGTGACCTAAGGGCTAGGGTTGGCAACTTAAACTTGTCCACAAATCCCCTTGATATGTATGAATGCGATGCACCAGCATCGAAAAGAACAAGGGCGGTAAATGCATTAATCAGAAACTTACCGACAACTGCGTCGGCTTGATCCTCAATCTCCTCCACGCTGATGTGATTCACCTGACCTTTGGTGAAGGGGTTGGGCTTCTTGGCAGAACCTCCATTGCCATTTCCATTCTTCACTTCAGGACACTCATTGGCATAATGTCCAGTCTTCTGGCACTTGAAACAGGTAACGTGGCTCAAATCCCTCTTGGTTGGTGTTGAAGGATTGGAACGGTTCTGGCTGCTCCTTCCTCCATTCTCATTGCCATTCTTGGAGCCACTGTGGTTGTGCGAACTTGCTCCATTGTGCGTGTGTCCTCCATGGTTGTGGGTATGTCCTCCTGAGTACGGGGAATAGCGGGGCTTCTGCTGAGCTCCTGAAGTATACCTCCCCTGTCCATACTTCCTCTTGCGATTATCAATCTGTTGCTGCTTGCCTTCAATCATAAGAGCCCTATCTACCAACTCCTGGTAGTTGTTGAATGTTGCCACCATCAACTGCATAATCAGATCATCATTCAGTCATTCCAGAAACTTTTCCTGCTTAGCGGCATCTGTAGCTATGTCATCAGAGGCATAGCGTGCTAACTTGCTAAACTCATCCACATACTAGCCCACTGTACGTCCTCCTTGGCGCAAGTTGCGAAACTCATGCTTCTTCATGCTCATAGCTCCTGCTGAAACATGGGCAGTGCGGAAAGCCTGCTGAAACAGATCCCATGTAACAGTGTCAATGGGGTAAGTGGCAGTGACATTCTCCCACCATGATGCTGCGAGTCCATCAAGCTGATGTGCGGCAAAACGCACTCTCTCCGCATCTGTGCATCCTGTAGTGGTCAGCTCTCTTCCAATCTTGCGGAGCCAATCATCTGCAACAATCGGCTCGGTGCTACTAGAGAACACCGGCGGATTCAACCTTAGAAAGCGGGCTAGGTGATCAATAGGGGGTGGTCATGGTGGGTTGTTGTTGTTGTTGTTGCCTTGGTTCTGATTCTGAACTAATATCTGCATCAAGGCATTCTGCTGCTGGATCAACTGAGTGAGCTCCGGTGGGAAGGCAAATCCATTGTCACGTCTCAGAGGCATCTGGTGGGTTTAGAAAGGGTGAGAAAACAGAATAGAATTGGGGTCTAAGAGAGACTCACTACCCATAATGCTCATGAGACAAACACAATCAATTTCACTTTAATCAATAGCACACAAGATCACACAAAGCAGTCTAGCCTATGATTACAAACTCGATCGTTGCTAACTACTTGGAGGGAAATACTACTACTTACAATGATGGTCGCCTAGAATTTTTCATCAGAGGAAGACTCCATGATATCTGCTCCAGCTTCATCAACGTAGTCGTCATCACTGTCAGGGTCGGAGTCGGTGTCGTCAATGATGATGTAGTCTTCTTGGTGGTTATTCTCCCTTGGCGCAGGGTCTCCCATGAATACTCCTAGCTTCTTTTTCAGGTCTTCATTCTTCTCAAGTAGTACAACAATCTCTTCCTCGTATCCATCGCGTGTAGACTTGATTTCCTTCTCCAGCTCGATGTTTCTCCTCACCAATTTCTTGATCTTCTTCATGTGGATAATTTGTTGATTCTCCTATCGACGAATATGATCTCCCATCTCTTGAATGTAAGCTGCAATTGATCGATCCCTCCTGGTGCGAATCATCTCCCATTTGACATCTCAGCGGCCACATATCTAGTAAATGGTATTCTCTAGCTCCTTGTGATACATCTCACATATGCGTCCAAGGGTGATATGTGCGGCCATGCTCTTTCCTATACTCCAGCTTGGTGCATCTAGATAGAAATCAATAGGCTCCTTTGTTGCCGCAAAGGTCCTCCCAGGTACCCAGACTTTGATCTTCCAACGCTCCTCTTCCGGTACAGATGTAGAGAAAGTCCCCGTGAAGCTTGGTAGTCCTATGTTCAAATACTTAGTGACTTCCTTCAAGTGCTTTCTGAAAGGGGTGTCGTCATCACGTTGAGTGAACTTGTTCCTGGATCCGCCATCTATAGAGTAGAAAGAGAGGACAATTAGAAATGAGTAGAGAAGAGAAATCCTATGGCTCATTCTAGTGGTCGTGTCCTACAGTCAGCGTGGGCTCTGATACCATCTTGTAGCGACCAGACCTCAAACGGTCAAGTCTCTGTGCATCAGTGTCATCCCTGGATCGGTAATGCTGACATGCACAGTACTCGAGGAATTATAGCAGAGTTTCAATCACACACTTATTACATCAAGTCCTCATAAAGAGTATGATTACAAAAATTATCATGGCTGAAGGTCATCTAAACTAGATAACTGCAGAAGCTTCGAAGGTAAATGAGTCCATCAACTCCAACGGCATAGGTGAGTGCAAAACAACGACCTATCACACCTTATTCGTCGTCTGAGTAGTCTGCAACATAAGACATTGTAGCCTGAAACGGGACAACACATGGAATATGCTGGCATAGTTACACTGTAAAGCAATGAAATGCAAGAACTATATCTACATGCAATATTTAGCTGGTGGAGGCTGTAAGTTTCATGGTTTTGCATAAAGCTAGTTTTCCCTACAACAAAGGAATAAAATTTATTCAACTACTCCCAAGTTGCCCATTATTTGAGAAGGTAACCCTAACTCAAATCCCAATTATCAATAACATCATTAACCCAAATAAATTTAATTATACTAACGTGATGAGATCACATCAATAGATTCAAGTACTAGATACTCAAGACGTCCATAACCTTGGACACGGCTAACCATGATTAGTTTATACACTCTGCAGAGGTTTGCGCACTTTTCCCCACAAGACTCGACCGCATCCATGATAGGATGATCGAGACATAGCCTTTTTGGAGCATTAACTCTCTACTCCGGGTAGATAGTACCACCTACATCCCTCAACATCTGCTAGACTACCACTGAAAGAGGTAACACAACTTACTCAACTATGCCAGAACCCATAATTGCTTGTGGCTGCACACGGAAGTTTCTAGCATGAATAATCTTATGATCCCTTTGAGCTTGGGTGGCATTCCATAGGATAATCACACGGGTACTCCGGGATTTCCGAAAATAAGCAACACTGGGTTCCCCAGGTGCCTCAACCAATCCACCCAGATGTATATTAAAGTTGCCACCTTAATGTTATCCATGATTAAATAACTCTCAAACTTCCATGTGTGAATCACGATCCAATCCCCGTCTACGAGCATGGCTAAGCAATAATAAGCATAACGTATATTCCCGGGGTGATCAATAGGTATTAGGTTCCTACCTCAAGCACTATAACCAAAACCACATGTTCCCAATCCTACTCATGCAAATATTTGAGGGCTATACTAATGCATAGTAAAAACTAGGTATAAAAGAGTATGATAAAAGTGTAACTTGCCTTGCTGACGATCTGCAAACTCTAGAGATTCGTAGGAACAAGCTTTGCACTCCGGGTAATCTAGCGTACACAAACAATAGCATACATAAGCAATCACTCAATCGAAACACGAGAAAAATCGAGAAAAGATCCAAATCAAACATGAATCAAGCAATGGCTTAAACTAACAAGAGTCAAAACCTAACAGCATTATTAACATGTGAATTAGATCTTAACAGTAGGTACAAGTAACTAGCTACGATTTGCAAAAAGATTCAACTCAGATGAAGCAACGAAACTCAAAATACGAAAGAAACAAGATCATTTACTAATCTGTACTAAACTCAATATTTACAGTACCAGAATCATGTTCAAGTTGGTTAACCGGAAAGGACAGAACGAAACGAAGATTTTGGCGCTGGTTTCATCTAAGTTGGATAAACGAGTAAAAAGTTATGCTAGATTAAAGATCAGGGGCTAAATCACGATAAAAATAATCACGGATAAGTCCCTGGCTGAAAATAAACTAAAAAGAAAAAGACTATCGAACGAACGTTCGCTGTCTGAACTAATCCGACGAAAAACGTCCGTTAAAATGAACGAAGGATGAATGCCCGCTAATTAAAATAAACTGAACGAAAAACCGATCTAATCAACAAAACCGCAAAAACCAAAAAAAATCGGGCGGTCCAGTTTGTACCGGTTCAAGAAAACCGGCGGTGATGGCTGGGTAAACGGCGGCGGCGGCGTTGGCGAACGACGACACAGCGGCATCGGCACGGGGCGGCGCAATGCGGGGTGGCGATAGGCAGCGGCAGGCGGCGCGGGTTGCGGCAGCGGCGGCGGCGCTGGCGAGGGCGGGCGGCGGCGACGCTGGCGAGGGCGAGCGGCGACAGCGCTGGCAAGGGCGGGCGGCGGCAGCGCTGGCAAGGGCGGGCGGCGGTGGCGACTTGGGGCTCCAAGGGGGCCCCAGGTCGGCTTATAAGGGGAGGGGGAGGCGGTGGCGCGGCTTGTGGGAGAGGGCAGCCGGGTCGAAGTCGGAGAAGGACTCCGGCTTGGCCACACCGGCGAAGTTGGTGGCGGTGGCGCGGGCCGGCCTGGCTCGGCTGGGCCTTCGGCCAAGTCGAGCGACGAAGCGTTTTTTTAGATAATTTCGCCCGAAGAAAAAATTCTAATAAAATATAAAAAAAATCTAAAAATGCCAAAAACAATTTTCACCGTCTAAATAAAATATTTAGAACAAAGTGAACATTTTTCTGGCCTAAGAATGCAATTTTCAAAAATGCATATTTTTCTAATTCAAATAAAATAGCAATTAAAATACAAATAAATTATAATTTGATTTTAAAATTCTTTCTCCAATATTTCTCTTAATTTGAAGAAGTCATATTATCTTCTCTCACTTATTTTTAATATTGGAAATTATTAGAGAGAAAAATAATAAAATCAAATTGATCCTTTCTTCAAATTTGAACTAAATTCAAATATGAATTTTTGTAAAACCTCCAACTCTCTCCTTGGATCCTTGACTTGCTTAATGTTTCTAGAATCTCAACCAAATGCAAAACTAAATATGATATGCATATGATGATCTATGTATAACATCCAAATTGAAAATCGGGATGTTACATCGGGAGGCCAGATCCGGAGCATGTTTGGGGATCCAGAGAGGGGGATCTTCGGTCTTCGTCATCATCAACCCTCCTTCATTGCCAATTCCATGATACTCCCCACCGGTAGTGAGTAATTCCTTTGTAGGCTCGCTGGTCGGTGAGGAGTTGGATGAGATTCATCATGTAATCGAGTTATTTTTTAGAGCTTGATCCCTAGTATCCACTATGTTATGAGAATGATGTTGCTATGACTTTGCCATGCTTTATGCTTTTCACTAGGGCCCAAGTGCCAAGATTTTAGATCTGAACCATTTTTGTTTTCACCATTATATCTATGTTCTATATTTGAACTTACAGGTTATATGCACCTGCGACGTGTTATGATCCGTAAACCCTGGGGTGACAGTAATTGGGATACTTTCCGGTGATGACCGTAGTTTGAGGAGTTCATGTATTCCCCATGTGTTAACGTTTGTTCTAGTTCTCTATTAGAAGTAGGCCTTAATATCCCTTAGTTTCCTTATGCACCCCGCTGCCACGGGAGGGTATTTCAAAAGATGATATGCAAGTTATTTTCCATAAGCACGTATGACTATTTACGGAATACATGCCTACAGTATATTTATGAACTGAAGCTAATTTTGTTCTGCCCTAGCTTGTGACTGTTAATGATGAATATCATCGAACGAATTCACCGATCCAATGCCTATGAGTTTTCCGCATATTGTTTCGGCTAAGTTACTACTGTTGTTGTTGCTATTATACTTGCTACAAACTCATTGCTATCACTGCTACTGTTACTACTACTATTACCACTGCTATCAAAACTATCATCTTATTGTGCTACTACTCACTCTGCTGCAGATATTTAATCTCTAGTTGTGGTTGAATTGACAACTCAACTGCTAATACCTACAAATATTCTTTGGCTCCCCTTGTGTCAAATCTATAAATTTGGGTGGAATAGTCTACCCTCGAAAACTGTTGCGATCCCCTATACTTGTGGGTTTTCAGCAGCGCTCTAGAGCGGCTTCAAGGCAAGGTGTAGCGACCAGACCTCAAACAGTCTGATCTCTATACATCAATGTCATCCCTGGATCGGTAATGCTGACATGCACAGTACTTGAGGATTTATAACAGAGTAGCAATCACACACTTATTACATCGAATGTCTCAAAAGAGAACTTATTACAATAATATGGCTTAAGGCCATCTAAAATCGACAACAACGAAAAGCTTGGAAGATAAAGTGAATCCATCAACTCCAACGGCATCACAGAGTGAAAGACAACGGCCTATGGCACCTTACTCGTCGTCTGAAAAGTCTACAACATGGATGTTGCAGCCCGAAACGGGTCAGCACATGGAATATGCTGGCAATGTAACACATAGAGTAATGAACAGAATAATTGCTATCAGTACATGCATATATGGCTGGTGGAAAGCTCTATGGTTAAAGTTTTGCATAAAGCTAATTTTTCCCTACAACAAAGGAATAAATTTCATTTAACTATCATGGTGGTTGTTAAACATTGAGAAGTTTCCTCCAACTCAATCCCAATTAAACATTATCATTAAACCCAATCAAATTATATTAAGAGTGATGAGATCAACATGATAATCCAAGAACTAGATACTTAAGACGTCCATAACTGGGGACACAGCTAACCATGATTAGTTTATACACTCTGCAGAGTTTTGCACACTTTTCCCCACAAGACTAGAATACATCCATGATCAGAGATTCGAGACACAATTTTTCTGAAGCATTAAATCTCTACTCTGGATAGATAGTACCACCTACAAACCACTACATCTGCCAGTCTACCTCTTCAAGAGCTTCACGCAACTTACTCAACTATGCTAGAGCCCATATTGGCTTGTGGCTGCACACGGAAGTTTCTAGCATGAATAATCTTATGATCCCTTTGAGCCTGGGTGGCGGACCATAGGATGATCACACGGGTACTCCGGGATATCCTTGGACAACACTGGATTCTCCAGGTGCCCTGGCAACCACTGGGTACTCCAGGGTGCCTTCAAGCAATCCACCCAGATGTGTATTTAAGTAGCCACCTTAGTTCAACCATTAAATAACAATACTCACATCTGTCATGAATCACTCGAACCAAACCACGTCTACGAGCATAGCATAGCAATATAAGCAACGTAGAAGTAACTCCCAATGGTTTGATAATAAACAGGTAAATAGGTACTACCTCATCTACTTCCCAGAACCCACATGTTAAATGGATTCTAACCATGCAATTGTTTGAGGATTGATCTAATGCAATAAAACTGGGTAGTAAAAAGGTATGATCAAAGTGTTACTTGCCTTGCTGATGATCCGTGAAACCTAGAGACTCGTAGTAGCACGCTTCGCACTACGGGTACTCTATCGCAAACAAACAAGCATACATAAGCAGTCAACTAGAAGCACAGATAAAACTCAAATTAAAGATCTAACCAGAAAGTTCAACTTAAGAACTCCGGTTTGCAAAAAGAATCAAATCAAACGAAGCAACGAAACTCACACTGCAAAAGAAACAAGGATCCGTTTACTAATCTGGACTAAAGTCAACTTTTACAGTACGAAAAACTTGTTCAAGTTGGTTACAAAGAAAGAGGGCTTCGAGACGAAGATCTAGGCGCTTGAATCGCCTGATTCCGATAAATGAGCAAAAAGATAAACTAAAACAAAAATTAGGGCAGAAACTGCGATCAAAAATAATCGCGGAAAATCCTTGGAAAAAGAAAAACTGACGAACAGGCTAAAGAACGAATAGTCGCTGTCTGTGATTAACCGGTGAAAACCGTTTGTTAAAACGAACGTACGAACGGGCGTTCGCTAAATAACTAAACCGGGGAAAAAATAAAACCGATCTAAAAAAATAACCGCGGGTTCTAAAAAAAACGAACGGTTTTTATTAATAAACCAACGGCTACCTCATAGATCGAGAGGGCGGCGGCAGCGGCGGTCAACTCCGGCGGCGGGGCGGCGGTCAACTTCGGCGGCGGGGCGGCGGTCAACTCCGGCTGCGGGGCAGCGGGATCGGGCGGCGAGTCGGGGCGGCGGCGGCGCTGCGTGCGGCGGCTGCGAGGCGAGGCGGTGGCGGCACCTCGCGGTGGCAGCGGCGGGGCTGGTGCTAGGGTTTGGCCGGGTCGGGCCTCGCTGGTTATAAAGGCTGGCCGGGCGAGTCCTAGTCGGGCACGGCCCGGCTAGGTCGGTGGACTTTTTTTTAAATAATTCCGCGCGTAGAAAAACAAATAAAAGAAATACTAAACAGACTCCAAAAATCCTAAAATAAATTTTCCCCGTCCTCTAAAAATATAGCGGACAAAGCGAACACTTATCTGGGCCTCTACTGCAATTTTGAAAAATGCATATTTTTCCTAATTCAAATAAAATTATGATAAAACTCCGAATAAAATTCTTATTTGATTTTAATAATTAATCTCCAATATTTCTTTATTTTGGGAACGTCATTTTAGCCCCTCTCTTTTATTTTCATAAAAGAATTATTCAAAGAGAAAATAATTAAAATCAAACAATCCTCTTTTCAAATTTTGAGAAAACTCAAATATGAAAATAACGAAATCCCCAACTCTCTCCGTGGGTCCTTGAGTTGCATAGAATTTCTAGGATCGACTCAAAATGCAGTAAAATATGATATGCAATGATGATCTAATGTATAACATTCCAAATTGAAAATTTGGGATGTTACAAACCTAACCCCCTTAAGATGAATCTCGCCCTCGAGATTTGGGTTGGCTAGAAAATAGGTGAGGGTGATCCTTCTGTAGGTATTCCTCTCGTTACCAGGTGGCTTCATCCTCGGCATGGTGGCTCCATTGAACTTTGCAAAACTTGATAATCTTGCTGCGTGTGATCCGGCTGGCAAACTCGAGAATCTTCACTGGTTTCTCCTCGTAGGTCAAATCGCTATCCAATTGAATCGCTTCCAGCGGCACTGTATCTCTCAGAGGGATATCAACCATCTCTGCGTGGCACTTCTTCAACTGGGAAATGTGGAACATATCGTGAACTTTCCCTTACGTTCCAAAACTTTGTATGGTCGCACAAAACATGGTGCTAACTTTCCCTTAACTCCAAATCGCTTAACTCCTCGAAGTGGGAACACACGAAGATACACTCTGTCTCCGACTTCGTAAACTGTCTCCTTGTTCATCATGTTCATGAAATATGCACGTGGGTTAGTCAGACCAAATGACATAACGGTATACTCATATAGCCTGCACCTTGTGGTAAAAGCTGTCTTAGGTATATCCTGCTCACGAATCTTCAGTTGATGGTATCTCGATCGCAGATCGATCTTGGAAAATAATTTAGCTCCTTGCAGTTGGTCAAACAGATCATTGATCATTGGCAGTGGGTACATTATTCTTGATCGGCACTTCATTCAATCCACGATAATCAACAACCATTCTCAACAATCCATCCTTCCTCTCCACTAGAAGTACTGGTGATCCCCAAGGTGATGAACTTGGGCAAATATAGCCTTTATCCAGTAACTCCTTAATCTGTTTCTTAATTTCCTCCAAATCCTTTGCGGGCATCCTGTACGATCTCTTAGATATTGGCCCTGTGCCTGGCAAAAGCTCAATCAAAAACTCGATGTCTTTATCCGGTGGCATGCCTGACAACTCTTCTGGAAATAGATCAGGGAAATCCTTCACCACTGGTACTTCCTCCTGTACAACTCCTGATAAGGAATTCACTTGAGTCCTCTTCGACACATGCCGAGATACATACTTGATCCTTCTTCCTTATGGGGTGGTGAGTAAAATCGACTTACTGGCGCAGTCAGTGTTCCCTCCATACTTCGATAACCAATCCATGCCTAATATCACATCCAGTCCTTGTGACTCCATTACTATTAGGTCTGAGGGAAACAAGTAGTTACCAATCCTTAATGGTAACCGATCACACCATAGACTAGCCATATACTCTGCTCCTGGCGAGGTTACTAACATGGGTGACCTAAGGGCTTGAGTTGGCAAGTTAAACTTATCCACAAATCCCCTTGATATGTATGAATGCGATGCACCAGTATCAAAAAGAACATATGTAGTAAATGAATTAACCAAAAACTTACCTATTACTGCATCGGGTTGCGCTTTAACCTCCTCCACTCTAATGTGGTTCACTTGTCCCCTGTTGAAAGGGTTGTGCTTCTTCCCAGAGCTTCCATTGGCATTTCCATTCTTTGCTTCAGAACACTCCGTGGTGTAATGTCCATTCTTCCCGCACTTGAAACAAGTAATGTGACTTAGATCCTTCTTGGCGGGCGTTGCTGGGTTGGAATGGTTCTGGCCGTTGCTTCCTCCATTACCATTCCCATTCTTGGGGCCACTATGGTTGTGCGAACTTCCTCCATTGTGATCGTGACCTCCATGGTTATGTCGAAGGGGTCCTCCCGAGTTCGGGGTAAAACAGGGTCTCTGCTGAGCTCCAAAATTACACTTCCCTTGTCCATACTTCCTCTTGCGGTTGTCAATCTGCTGCTGCTTCCCTTCTATCATGAGAGCTCTATCTACCAACTCCTCGTAGTTGTTGAAGGTTGCCACCATCAACTGCATGCTCAACTCATCATTTAGTCCTTCCATAAACTTCTCCTGCTTATCTACATCCGTAACAACGTCATCTCGGGCATAACATGCTAACTTACTAAAATCATCCACATACTGGCCCACTGTGCGTCCTCCCTGGCACAAGTTGCGGAACTTGTGCTTCTTCATGGCCATAGCTCCTGCTGAAACATGGGCAACACAAAAAGCCTGCTGAAACTGGTCCCATGTGACAGTGTCGATGGGGTAAGTGGCTGTGAAATTCTCCCACCAAGATGCTGCGGGTCCATCAAGCTGATGTGCGGCAAATCGCACTCTCTCCGCATCTGTGCATCCTGCAGTGGTCAACTCCCTTCCAATATTGCGGAGCCAATCATCTGCAACAATCGGCTCGGTGCTACTAGAGAACACCGGTGGATTCAACCTTAAGAAACGGGCTAAGTGATCAACAGGTGGTGGTGGTGGCGGGTTGTTGTTGTTGTTGTTCCCCTGGTTCCGATTCTAGACTAGTATCTGCATCAATGCATTCTTCTGCTGGATCAACTGAGTGAGCTCTGGTGGGAAAGCAAATCCATTGTCGCATCTCGGAGGCATCTGAGGGTTTAGAAAAGATGAGCAAATAGAATAGAATGAGGTCTAGACGGAAAACACTACCCATATGCACATGAGAAAAACACAAACATATCACTTCAGTCAATTCAAACAAGGGCATACATCGATCTAACTATCGCTACAAAAGTGCTCGGACTATACTATATACATGGGGGAATACTACTACTGATATGGCGGTCGACTAAAAAAATTGATCGGAGGAAGACTCCATGATATCTGCTCCAGCTTCATCAACATAGTCATCATCACTATCATCAGGGTTCGAGTCGGTGTCGTCGATGATGATGTAGTTATCCGGGCAAGTGGAATCGTTGTCTTCTCGTCCTGGCACAGGGTCTCCCATGAATACTCCTAGCTTCCTCGTCAAATCATCATTCTTCTCCATGAGTATCATCATTTCCTCCTCATATCCATCGTGTGTAGACTTGAGTTCTTCTTCTAGCTCCGTGATCCTGGTCATTTCCTTCTTCAGATCTATCATGCTGGCACACATCTGGTTCTCCTAGCGACGAATGTGCTAGTTTAACTCCTGGATGAAAGCTGCAATAGATCTATCCTTCCTGGTGCTGATCATCTCCCATTGCTCATCTCAGCGCCCACATATCTGGTAGATAATATCCTTGAGATCCTTGTGGTAAATTTCTCCAATGCGTCCCATGGTGATGTGGGCTGCCATGCTCTTTCCTAGACTCCAGGTTGGTGCATCAAAGGAAAACTCTATGGGCTCAGTGACTGGCATGAACGTCCTTCCTGGAACTTGAACTCGAATCATCCAACGCTCCTCTTCTGGTAAAGTGGCGATGTAGGTTCCGGTTAAGCTTGGTATTCCGATGTTCAGATATCTAGTGACTTTCTTCAAGTGTCATCCAAAAGGTGTATCTTCATCTGGCTGCGCGAACTTGTTCCTTGCATCCTCCATCCTAAAGAGTAGAAAAGGGAGAGGAGTCAGAAATGAGAAGAGAGTAGTGATCTAGGGCTTTAGCTTAGTGGTCGTGTCCTACATTCAGCATGTGCTCTGATACCATCTTGTAGCGACCATACCTCAAACAGTCTGATCTCTGTGCATCAGTGTCATCCCTGGATCGGTAATGCTGACATGTATAGTACTTGATGATTTATTACAGAGTAGCAATCACACACTTATTACATCGAATGTCTCAAAAGAGAACTTATTACTATAATATGGCTTAAGGCCATCTAAAATCGATAACAATGGAAGGCTTGGAAGATAAAGTGATTCCATCAACTCCAATGGCATCACAGAGTGAAAGACAACGACCTATGGCACCTTACTCATTGTCTTAAAAGTCTGCAGCATGAACGTTGTAGCCCGAAACGGGTCAGCACATGGAATATGCTGGCAATGTAACACATAGAGGAATGAACAGAATAATTGCTATCACTACATGCATATATGGCTGGTGGCAAGCTATATGGTTACAGTTTTGCATAAAGCCAATTTTTCCCTACAACAAAGGAATAAATTTCATTTAACTATCATGGTGGTTGTTAAACATTGAGAAGGTTCCTCCAACTCAATCCCAATTAAACATCATCATTAAACTCAATCAAATTATATTAAGAGTGATGAGATCAACATGATAATCCAAGAACTAGATACTCAAGACGTCCATAACCGGGGACACGACTAACCATGATTAGTTTATATAGTCTGTAGAGGTTTGCGCACTTTCCCCAAAAGACTCAAATACATCCATGATCGAAGATTCGAGACACAGTCTTTCTGAAGCATTAACTCTCTACTCTGGATAGACAGTACCACTTACAACCCACTACATCTGCTAGTCTACCTCTTCAAGAGCTTCACGCAACTTACTCAACTATGCTAGAGCCCATATTAGCTTGTGGCTGCACACGGAAGTTTCTAGCATGAATAATCTTATGATCCCTTTGAGCCTGGGTGGCGGACCGTAGGATGATCACACGGGTACTCCGGGATATCCTAGGACAACACTGGATTCTCCAGGTGCCCTGACAACCACTGGGTACTCCAGGGTGCCTTCAAGCAATCCACCCAGATGTGTATTTAAGTAGCCACCTTAGTTCAACCATTAAATAACAATACTCACATCTGTCATGAATCACTCGAACCAAACCACGTCTACGAGCATAGCATAACAATACAAGAAATGTAGAAGTAACTCTCAAAGGTTTGATAATAAACATGTAAATAGGTACTACCTCATCTACTTCCCAGAACCCACATGTTAAACAGATCCTAACCATGCAATTGTTTGAGTATTGATCTAATGCAATAAAACTGGGTAGTAAAAAGGTATGATCAAAGTGTTACTTGCCTTGCTGATGATCCGTAAAACCTAGAGACTCGTAGTAGCACGCTTCGCACTCAGGGTACTCTATCGCAAACAAACAAGCATACAGTAAGCACTCAACTAGAAGCAAGGGTAAAACTCAAATAAAAGATCTAACAAGAAAGTTCAACTTAAGAACTCCGGTTTGCAAAAAGAATCAAATCAAATGAAGCAACGAAAGTCAAACTGTGAAAGAAACAAGATCCATTTACTAATCTAGACTAAAGTCAAATTTTACAATACCAAAATCTTGTTCAAGTTGGTTAAACAGAAAGAGGGCTTCAAGATGAAGATCTAGGCGCTTGAATCGCCTGATTCCGATAAACGAGCAAAAAGATAAACTAAAACGAAAATCAGGGCAGAAATCTCAATCGAAAATAATCGCCGAAAATCCTTGGAAAAAGAAAAACTGACGAACAGGCTAACAAACGAACGTTCGCTGTCTGCGATTAACCGGTGAAAACTGTTCGATAAAACGAACGTACGAACGGGCGTTCGCTAAATAACTAATCCGGGAACAAAAATAAAACCGATCTAAAAAATAACCGCGGGTTCTAAAAAAATCGAACAGTTTTTATTAATAAACCGACGGCTACCTCGTATATCGAGACGGCGGCGGCAGCGGCGGTCAACTCCGGCGGCGGCGGCGGTCAACTCCGGCGGCGGGGCGGCGGGATCGGGCGGCAAGTCGGGGCGGTGGCGGC